>NC_083414.1:78088442-78167499 GCF_020745735.1 Hemiscyllium ocellatum | reverse complement strand
GAGGAGGTTGAACAGTTCATCAACTTTACTAACACCTTCCATCCGACCTGAAATTCACCTGGACCATCTCAGACTCCTCCCTCCCCTTCCTAGACCTCTCCATTTCTATCTCGGGCGACCGACTCAACACAGACATCTATTATAAACCGACTGACTCCCACAGCTACCTGGACTACACCTCCTCCCACCCTGCCCCCTGTAAAAATGCCATCCCATATTCCCAATTCCTTCGTCTCCGCTGCATCTGCTCCCAGGAGGACCAATTCCAACACCGCACAGCCCAGATGGCCTCCTTCTTCAAGGACCGCAGATTCCCCCAGACGTGATCGACGATGCCCTCCACCACATCTCCTCCACTTCCCGCTCCTCCGCCCTTGAGCCCCGCTCCTCCAACCGCCACCAAGACAGAACCCCACTGGTTCTCACCTACCACCCCACCAACCTCCGCATACAACGTATCATCCGCCGCCATTTCCGCCACCTCCAAACGGACCACCACCAAGGATATATTTCCCTATCAGCGTTCCGCAAGGACACTCCCTTCGTGACTCCGTCGTCAGATCCACACCCCCCACCAACCCAACCTCCAGGCACCTTCCCCTGCAACCGCAGGAAATGTAAAACTTGCGCCCACACCTCCACACTCACTTCCCTCCAAGGCCCCAAGGGATCCTTCCATATCCGCCACAAGTTCACCTGTACCTCCACACACATCATCTATTGCATCCGCTGCACCCGATGTGGCCTCCTCTATATTGGTGAAACAGGCCGCTTACTTGCGGAACGCTTCAGAGAACACCTCCGGGCCGCCCGAACCAACCAACGCAATCACCCCGTGGATCAACACTTTAACTCTCCCTCCCACTCCACCGAGGACATGCAGGTCCTTGGACTCCTCCACCGGCAGAACACAACAACACGACGGCTGGAGGAGGAGCGCCTCATCTCCGCCTGGGAACCCTCCAACCACAAGGTATGAATTCAGATTTCTCCAATTTCCTCATTTCCCCTCCTCCCACCTTGTCTCAGTCGGTTCCCTCAACTCAGCACCGCCCTCCTAACCTGCAATCTCTTCCTGACCTCTCCGCCCCCACCCCACTCCGGCCTATCGCCCTCACCTTGACCTCCTTCCACCTATCCCACCTCCATCGCCCCTTCTCCTGGTCCCTCCTCCCTACCCTTTATCTTAGCCTGCTTGGCTCTCTCTCTCTCTTATTCCTGATGAAGGGCTCATGCTCGAAACGTCGAATTCTCTGTTCCTGAGATGCTGCCTGGCCTGCTGTGCTTTGACCAGCAACACATTTGCAGCATAAATAACTTTAAACAGGGACTTTGGCATATACCTTACATGGTCATGATTATCAGTAATATGGAACAGGAGAAACATAAGTAAGGTTTAATTTCATTTTTTATTTCCATACCACCTGATCATCAACAATCTCTTTGCTTCTTTCTCTCTATCTCTCTCTTTCTCCATCTATTCGACTTAGTCCGTCTCCCCTTCATAACAGAAGTCGGTGTCACCAACATCAAACACGCTATTTCCCAACTGTATTCAGTTCTGATGTATGGTCATTAGAATCAAATTGCCAATTGTATTTTTCTCTCGACCTGAGGGGGCTGCCAAATCTGCTCAGTTTGTCTGGCACTTTCTCATTCTTTATTGTTTCTGATCTGTTGCATCATTCTTTGCTTTGTTTAACCTTTAATTTTGTTATTACTTGGAATGTCTGCATCACTGACAGGGGCAGCATTTGTTGACCTAACCAAATGTCATTTACTGTGAGGTCGTTCTTTCAAGCAGTACAGAACAAAGCACATTTCTGTGAGTCTCACATCAATCTTCAGACAGACCAGATAATAACGCAAGATCTATTTACCTATGGACATCAGTGAAATAGATAAACATATAGACAAAATTCTGGAAACGTCATGGTTGTTACTTTCAGTTCCTGTATTGTGTATTTACTTTCTGACATCGTCTGTGGTAGGATGCGGAACAGTGTATTTCTGTGTAATAACCTGTGCATCTGAATTACATTTCTTCTGACATTACTGCTCTGAGAGAGTGTTACTGTCATTAAGTTATTTTAGAGACAAGAACAAGGTTGTGATCGAAATATTTGCAACTAAAAGAGTGCTTAGAGGAGAGGCGTAACCATAACGTCTGAATTTTTCCAAAGCATAGTTAATGGTTTATTAAGTGTCAGCGTTGAAGCTGAGATGGTGCCTGGTCATATAATCGAGCTGGTAGTGGATAGGTTTTGTGATGGACAGTATAACGAGACATAAATGAATTTTATTTATTTAAATTTGCTATTATGAACAGTCTCGTTCTCAGATGTTAGTGAGGGCGGGGGTGTGGGCGGTTCTGAAATTGTGGGTAATCAATGGAATTTGCATTTGAAACTGAAGACAATAGTTTCCGTCTTTGTCAAATATACATAACAGAAATAGCAAAGAAGTTCGCCATGATTGAAGAGATTCATAAATGGATAGAGAGGAAGAAACTTACCAGGAACACCAACAATAGCGAGGATAGGATAGTAACCCGCCTGGATAATGAGCAGTGCACCTAATATCCGATATGGAAACCAAGACCAGGAAAAATAGTAAAGACCTGCGGATAAACTCCTATCCATTGTTGCAGCATTCCAGTCTAATGTTATCAGATTCTGATCCATGAATGGATCATTCCAGACTATTCTCAGATGTTTACATCTCCTTTTTTCTGTCTCTGCAGCTGCTGATCCGTTTGAGCGCTGGAGTTAATGCATCTGCTGCTACAATGACATAAACCATTGCAAGAGGCCCCATACTAATAGGAGACGGAAAACATCCAGTGACATAGCTAGGATCCATGGAGACTAGCATCACTCACAGTCACTGAACAAACAGCTCCATTTAACCTCTTTCAGTATGGTTCCTTCAGTTCACAAAAACTACTGGACTGGATTGAATGTTGGCACTGCCGGCTATTGACCACATCTCCCATCACCCATTGCTCTCGTGAAGTTAGTAGTGAGGGAGAATGATGCATGTTTTCTTATCGCAGGCTAAATGATTCTTCTGCGTTGTCCGTTTGCAATACTGTAACTGGCTGAATCTCCCACCACCACCACCCTCTAAAACCATAATCTACATGCTGTTACGGTGCAGATCTCTTCTCGACTGGAACAGGCACCAGCCAATATGTTTACAGTGGATATATTTGCATTCCAATACATAGGAAATGTGAATTTGTCTGTGCATTCCTTTAATTGATCTAATAAGGCAATTTTGTATCTTCAACACTCAATGTGCTTCAGCACTTTTTTTAAAATATAAACTCACAAACAACTTAACACACTTTATTAAGCACAAGTCTCTTCAGATTCTCCTCATGGTAATATTATGCCAGGGTTTAGTTTGGTAAAACCCCTTTGGACTGAATCGCTGATAAGATCATTATTTATAAAGCTGATTAAGCCTGTACACAATACACCTCACTGTCTCTCAACAAAACACTATTATTAGGAAAGATACATTTACTCTGATATTTTTATCATTTTGCATGATAAGCCACATATCATTTACTTCCTGCTGCGTAAAAATTCTGTTTATGACTTATGACCAAGCACATTTAGGTCTGTTTCAACAACAGCACTTCCCAACCTCCCAATATTTAATGAACATAAATGTGAATTATGATATTTGTTGTTCATATCTGAAATATTTTCTATCTTGCGAAGAGCTATTACCCAAACACTGATCCTTCTGATACCCCAAAACCTCACTCCAGATAATTAACCTACTCTCTTCATTCTCTTGATTATGCAACTTTTACTACATTCAGTGTAATCCACCCCTATCTGCCCATGGACTCTAACATTCCCACTCACCCCTATTCAAACATGTCAAACGTCTGCTGAAAATTCAAATACTTCATCCCCACTAGTTCACAAATGTCGATATTACAACGGACAACCTCCACAAAATCCAGCAGGTTTCTCAAAGATCAAGATCATTTAATCTCCCTAAATCTAGATTGACTCTACCGAATCATGTCAATATTTTCCAAGTGTCCAGTTGTCACATTCCTCACAAAAGGTCCCAATGTTTTTCTCACAGCTTACATCAAGCTAACTACTGTTTAGTTTGCTGTTTGCTCTCTCCGTCCTGTTTTAAATATTTAGGTTTACAATAATTTGGAGATGCTGGTGTTGAACTGGGGTTTACAAAGTTAAAAATTACACAACACCAAGTTATAGTCCAACAGGCTTAATTGGACGCACACTAGCTTTCGGAGAAACGCTTCTTCATCAGGTGATAGCGGAGGTCTCGATCGTAACACAGAAGTTATAGCAAATATTCACAATGTGATGTAACTGAAATTATACATTGAAAATTTGATTGTCTGTTAAGCCGTTCATCTGTCAGAATACAGTGATAATTTCAATTCTTTCAAGTGTAAATCACAAAACCTTTTTTTTTAAAGTTGCATTCTCAGGTTAGCTGTGAACAATGGTAATAGCTAGACAATATGTTGAAGGTGTTGCAGGGTCACATTGTACATTGCTCAAAAACTGCATGCATTCATGTAGAACTCTGAGCTCAAAAACTGCATGAGTTTATGTAAAACTCTGTTATCTCACTTTTTAGATGAGAATCAAAAGGCATAGAGATTGAACACAGGAGGCCAACACCTTCAACATATTGTCTAGCTATCACCATTGTTAACAGCTAACCCAAGAATACAACTTTTTAAAAAAAGTTTTGTGATTTACACATGAACAAAGTGAAACTATCACTATATGCTAACAGATGAAAAGCTAAACAGACAATCAATTTTTCAAGGTATAATTTCAGTTACATCACACTGTAAAGTTTTGCTATAAATTCTGTTACGATCAAGACCTCTACTATCACCTGATGCAGGAGCGTCCCTCCGAAAGCTAGTGTGCTTCCAATTAAACCTGTTGGACTATAACTTGGTGTTGTGTGATTTTTAACTCGGTACAATAGCTGCTTTCCAGTCTGGAGGATCCTTTCCAGAATCTAACCAGCATTGAAGAACAATCAGTAATTCTTTCACTCGCTCCACTGCCACCTCCTCAATACTCTGGGATGTAGCTCATCAGCTGCAGCATAATACCAACCTTAAATCGGATGAGATTTTGAAAGGCATACCTTTTATTCATTCTAATGTCCTACTGTTCCTCATTTTCACCAGTCACTCTGTACCCTTGTATTTCTGGAAGTTTCTTTCTGTATCATCCTCAGAGAGATGGACACAATCTATTGTTCTCAGCAGAGAGATGGGTTCTGTCAGCCAGTGAATATATCGGAGGACTGCACTCCGGTGATGATGGATATGTTATTCGCTCCTGCCTGGAAAGTTCCAGAATTAATCCAGTTGAATTCGTGGTGAACATCAGCACAGTCCTGTCACTGGTGTGAGGCTACACAGTATACTGAAGGAGCGGACTGGTTTCATACCTGACACCTATTCTAGCTTAGACAAAAGTCCCGGGAAATCCCAGGAAAGATAATGCACTGTCCTGCACCTCCCTATTTATAGAGCTTCCCTTCTGTGGAGCCCCATCTCCATTTGTTTACCATGGACCCAGACACTCTGCAGTGTATAGATTGGGGTCACCAGACCCTGCAGCTGACAATACAAACCCGAGATAAGCATCCACAGAAACTCCATTGATTTTCCAATGACAGGAACAAGTCAATTCCCCACACGGAACGTGCACGCGCTCAGTGTTGAAAACTATTTCCACTCCTGAGTTTCTCTTCCTGGCTGAGAAAGCCATTACATCTCTGCACACTCCCACACTAACAGTTTCTCTCTACAAAGAATCAGTTGACAATGTAACATTACCTTTCTCCATATCTCAGCAACTATAAGGGCAGCACCAGTATTGCTAATGGATTTGATCATCACACTCAGAGAAGAGAGGTACAGGGAACCTAACTCGCTTTAAACAGGGACAAATCTAAATGGATGCAATATTCAGGAATATTGGAAACGGGGAAATGTGAGAATAACTTACCATTTTGTTTTCCTTTAAGTTCGTCATCAGGAAACCCTTTGCTCACTTTTTATTTCTTTTCCTCTCTTTTTCTGGCCATTTCTCCATCCATTCAATTTACACCTGGCCCCCACCTCTCTCTCCAACCCAACCATCAATGATACCAGGATAAATAATATTATTTCCCAGTTTGCTTTCAGTTGTGAAGCAGGGTTAGTGGACTCAAACGGTTATCTGCATTTCTCCTGACAGAGGCTGCCATAGCTGTGAGATTCTCCAATACATTCAGACGCTGGAGAATTTTATTTTCGATCTCTAGCACTCACCGTTCCTTGCTTTGTTTCACCTTTAATGCTGTTGTTTCACGGGATGCCAGCATCACGGGCAAGGGCAACATTTGTTGTCCATCACTAATTGTCCTTGACAACACGGCCATTTATCAGGACAAAATGGAGCCAACAATGTTGTTGTGGGTCTGAAGTCACACTGAGTTCACATTGCGTAATAATGTTAAGTTTCTTTAGCAAAGACTATCAGGGAAATAATGAAAATAAATCTTAACGGTTTCTGGTTTCCATGATTGAAATAAGGTTTTATTCCAATATTTGTCATTCGAATTTTAGATCTGTCATCGGCTGTGGTAGGATTTTAAACACTGCCTTGGAGTCACAGCCCGTGCCTCTGAATTACCCGTCTAGTTACATGATCATTCTGATACAGAGTCCTTATTGCCCAGTCCATATTCTCTAGTTCCTGCCAGAGAGAGATGGTGGGGAAATCAGTTTAACTACCAACAATCAAATGGATTTTGGGGAAAAAAGCGAAAGGGAGATTGAGAGACAATTTCATGTAACATCACAGGTTTCAGAATGCTGAAATGAAGACATTTCGACAGCATCCTGCAACATGAGCCAGTATCCCTAGGAATGATAGGTGAAGGGAATGTTGGCGTCAATAAAGATGAGGGCGAGTTTTAGATGAACATTTGTTCTGTAACTTTGTAACTGGGTGTAGGGTCAGCAGAGACTTCGACTCATTGGGCTGAATCTAACAATAGTTTGTCTCAGTGACATTTTTATTGAGTGTGACAGAGGGATTGTCTGTACCAGACTGAACTAGTTTCCTGGTGCTATCTTATCAAACTCAGCTCATTAACTAACCACTCAATCTCATAGTGTTTCTCGCATTTAATGCCACCCCGATTCTCCAACCCAACATGGCTGGAGGGACTCACCATCGTACTGATGTCTCTGGCAATTCTATGATCACTGACACTGGTGTCATCTTTCAAAGGCCATTAGGCACACTGATGAACTTCCTCAGTTTGAAGCCACCCTGCACGGTTGACCCCGAGCATGGCAGATAAGGGGAACTAACATCACAAATTTACAACAGCTCAGTGCAGTATCTGAACACACACACACACACACACACACACACACACACACACACACACACACACACACACACACACACACACACACACTTTGAATGTGGAAAATTCCAGATAGTGTTCCGATGAATTCCCATTTTCAGGTTCAGGAACTTTCAGTCATTCAACTGCCTGGGTTCCTGCAAAAATATGCACTTATTTTATATCCAATCACAATTAGTAATTCTGGCTATTTCACTTTGTCTCACTTTATTGTATTCAGCCAAGCATTCTAAACTCTTGTCCCGTTATGAAATACAATTTTGAGCAGAGAACGTTCTATCCTCAGCTGTTATCTTGATCGTTATCTCAATTGTACCATTTTCCTTGTTATGAAAGTTTCTCTTGCTCTTTGCCTGTGCCTGTTTCTGTCTGTAACAGTTACACTGTCTCCCACTCAGTTGGCTGGATGGCTGGTTAGTGATGCAGAGGGAGGCCAGCAGCGCAGGTTCAACTCCGCCACACTGACAGAGTTTACCCTGAAGGGGACGCTCTCTCAACAAAGGGCAATCTAGCATAATCAATCCACTCTAAGCTGCACATCTCTGTAGTCTGGGAGCACACTGGGAGTGAACCCACACAGATACGTAGAGAATGTTCAAACTCACCTGAGTTTGGAATTGAATCCAGCTCCTTGGTGATGAACGGCGACAGTGCTAACCACATATCCATCAAATTCCTCAGTTGGTTCTGTTAATTACTTGTAGTTGACTGAAGAAATCCAATTGGATTGTTCTGATAACTGAATCTGACCCAGTCTTAGACTTTATCATCGGCCATATCGCCAACCTGGTTACATTTAAAATTTGTTGCGAGCAGTGGAGGAATGGAGAAATGGAAACATTGACACCCTCCAACATCAGTCAGAACCAGAGTGAGGAGAAATTCACAAAGTGGGAATTCATTCAAGTGGGAATTCTCTCACCCAGATGACTGGGAGGGCTGAATCTTCATATTATATCGCGGCTGACTATGTCTAATTTTCCATCGACAGGTGAATCAGGGATCATTGTGATATCAGAGAAAAGTGCAGCTGGGAACACAATGAGATGAATCATAACCTTATTGACTGGGGGAATAATGTTAAAGGGCCGAATGGCCCAGTTGTTTCTGTCAGCCCTATGTTCTGATGTTCCATTCAGACTTTCGGTCCTGCTGTGCAGAAGCAGATTGAGGCCACTCCGATGGTTTTGGTGTAGTTCGGCAAATGTATTGGAAAATCCAGGCTGGGTCAGGCAGTGACCTCCCTCCCCCAATCCCTCTTTTCAGGCTTCTCCTCTCTGTCACTTCCGCTCCTGATGTAGGTCATGTTACAGGCCCAGATTCGCATTGAATACAGCCCCCATTCCCCACACAAGGTCAACTCAGACAAATCCTCTGCTGTCTCTGAATGCAACATTTTACATCATGGCTTCCAGGAAAATAATCAATTATATTCCAAAAATATAAATAAGAACTTAAATAATTGGAACCTGCGCTGTTATTCAATAAGAAATTGGCTGATCTACTTCACGGCTCAACTCCACTTTCCTGCTAACCCCTTGCATCCCTCAACTCGCTGAAATGTCACAAACAAATCCACCCATCTGTAAATACAAACAGTGACCCAACATCCACAACTCTCGGGGTTAGAAATTCCTAAATCGATATTCCTTATTCTGTATCTACATCACTGACTTCTGGACTCTGCCCTGGTGTAGAATCATATTCTCCACACCGACCTTTTCAAACCTCCTCTGTATCTTGTCCGTTTCAGTAATGACACCCTCATTCATTTAAACCACAATGAGTAATCGCCTCAGCATTTTTGATGTATTCAATAATTCAATCCTTTCATTCCAGGGACCAGTCTAATAAACCAAAATTTCTGAATCAACATGCTGACGTTATGTTTCATACACAGAAACACGCCACTCCGTTGTACTGCTCCTTTTTTGGGAGTTCTCTCCATTTAATAGCAGCCTGCTTTTTGGTTGTCAGTGTCATCCTCAAACTCGGATGTATATTGCACTCAGTTCCCGCCGTCAGGAGCTGAGTGCAGCTCTTGCCATCGGACTGATATCTGTGGTACTCCAGAAGATACAATTTTTTAATGAAGATCGATGACTCTCCGATTTCCAAGTGTTTACCAAGTGTCATCCCATGCTAATGCATTATCCATCATAGTATGAGCTTCTGTCTTGAGTAAGAACCTTTATTTAGTGATATCTTGTGGAAAATCTCTGGAAAGCCTCATGTCTACCAGTCCCCCTTTATCAAGTCCACTTGTTACGTTCTCATGGATTTCCAGAATAACTTTGCATGATTTTACAGGCAAAATATAGTTCGCCTTTAACAAGACCATGCTGACTCTGTGTGAAGCTTTTCTAAATGCTCTGCAGTCCCTTACTTCACAACAGACTCTCACAGATTCCCAGCAATCATGGTTAGGCTAAGTGGTTCCTGCTTTCAGACTCACTCGATTCTTGAAGACAGGCGCCACATTGGAGGGTCTCCAGTTTCATTGGAACACTCCTTTAATCCAGAGAGTTATGGAATGTTTCACACAGTGCCACCAGCCACTCTGTGACCACTTCTTATAAAACCAGCTATGAATTGTTGATGACCTGTTTTCCCTTGGTCTTATCTGTTTGAGAATTGCCTTGTTCATTCTGTTAGAGACAGTTCAAGATCTTCCCTCCGATTACCATTTTGTTTATACCATTGAAATATTTACAGCCCCTTCACCTGTGAGGAACGCTGTAAAATACTGGTGTAAATCATCTGTCTGTTCCCTGTATCCATTTCTCCAGTCACACCACCCAAATATCCTCAATATACTTTCCTGACTTCCTTTTTACCAAAGATCACACACACCTCTTTAACTCTTCTCACATACATGGAAAAGCTCATGCTGCTTGTTTTTTTATATTTCTTGCCAATTTGCTTACATCACATTTTTTTCTTCCCTTTCCTTTGCTTTCTATATTCATACAGTCATATCGTATACAAACACAGTCTTTGATCCAACTTGTCCATTCCGGCCAGGTTTTCCAAATTACACTATGTCCATCTTCTTGCATTTGGCCCATCTGCCTCTCAATGGTCCCCATTCACATGTTTGTCCAGATGTCTTTTAAATGTTAGAGCTGTACTTGCATCTGCCAGTCTTCCTCTGGCAGCTCATTCCATAAACACATCACCCTCTGTATGAAAAAAAGTTTCCTCTTCCTCCCTTTTAAATCTTCCCTCTTCCAGCATAAACCAATGGCTCAATGATTTAATTTTCCTATCCTGTGGAAAAGACCTCGGCTTTTCACCTTGCCCAAGCCTCCCCTGATTTTGTAAATTACTATAATGTTATCCCTCAACCTCCTACACTCCATTTGATACTAATTTCAAGAACAAGCATTAAAAGATCAGGCCTGCAAATTTGAAACAATGTTAAAAGTGACAGGTAAACAACACTCAGCCCAAACTTCATACTGTTGTTTGTTTTCTTCTTTATGTTACAATACTAAAGCAGCATAAAAATCTTACTAGTGCCAATAAGCCGTCAAGCATCTGAATTCCTTTGTCTGATGGTGGTGATCTCTACAGTGAAAATTTATCTCTGGCCAGATCTATATAATACCACATATTCAACATTCTCCCTCCTGGCCTCCGTATGACCTTATGTGGTTTTGTCTCAATAGAGCACTCAATAGAGAGAACCCCTTTCCTCTATTCACATCTTAATTTAAACTCATTTTATACCATCTCGTTAAAAGCCTATTCATCTGTTGGCACACCCTCTTTTCCCGTCGCCTACCCACACTTCTGGCAAGGGACTAAAATACCCAGTTTCAAATCCTTTTCATTTCTGCAGAAGTGTCACACTGGACTTGAAACGCTAACTCTGTTTCTCTGTCTCTGCAGATGCTGCCAGACCTGCTGTGTTTCTCCAGAAATGAATAGGCACAGCACAAGTTTTCAATTAAACAAATAACAGTGAATACTTGAAATAAAAAAGCACAAATTATGTAGAAACTGAGAGCTTTGTCGAAGGGTCACTGGACACGAAAGATGAACTCAGTTTTCACTTCAAAAGATGCAGCCAGACCTGCTTAGTTTCTTCAGCAATTTATGTTTTTGAACATTTTCCAAAGACGTGTGTTAAATCTGCTCAAAAGCCCTGTCCAGCACAGAGCGCTGTACATTGGGAAGTGAACAAAAACGCAAAGTGGACAGGTTCATTGGCTCTGAAACGACATAAGACTGGCATCACTGACACGACAGAGGTCTTAATCATGGTCTGGGAGAAAAACAGAGGTAAAAAATATTCACTTCAAACATTGAAGATGTCATGATGGGAAAGAAAATGATTCAGATTAACATGTTCGAGTATTTGAGTAATGTAACAAATTAGAGGTCTGACATCAGGGAGAGACCCTAAGCAGAATGAGATTATGAAACTGGATGTGTTTGCACATCAGAAACCAGGTTGGGTCACTGAGTACAGGGCTGATGGGTGAATGTTTTGGGTGTGAACGGGGAGAAAGTCAGGATAATTGATTTGCAGGTATTGCAGCTCACACTGGGTTATCATATGATGCTGTAGATCACAGCATCAGCTGCAGCAGAATTTCATTCAATCACAATCCATAACTCTTCCCCCAGAATAATCTCTCACTCTACCATTATCATCAAGCTGAGTGATGGTTCAGTGCGGGGTTTGGGTGAACATGCCCGTGTCAGAACCATTTGTAGCTAAACCTGATGATAACCGATTAAAGCTACCGCACTTGACTGGTTAAATTATAAACAGCAGAACTACCATCTGGTGGAGAAGGGGAAATGATCTCAAGACGAACAGATTAAGATCTAAACTCTGCAATCAAGCCACATCCAGTAATCAATGTCAATGGATTAATAAACAACTTACAGGAGGAGAGGACTCCACAAATACCCCTCGCCCTGCACATCAGTGTACAAGACAAGGTTGTAGTATTTGCACCATCCTGAGCCAGAAGTGTTGAGTCAATAATCCACCTCACCCTCGCCATGATGCCCACAGAATCACAGATGCCAGTCTTCAACCAATTCGAGTCGTTGCACGAAAAACGGCTAAACACAGTAGATACGACAAGGGCAATAGGCCCTGACCCCATTCCTGCAATAGGACTGAAGATTGTACTGCACAACAAGCTGTGTCACTGGGTAAGCTGTTTCATTCCAGCTCCAATCTGACATCTGCCTGGCCACGTGGAGAGTTCCTCAACTATATCTAGTCCCATAACAAGGGAATGACTACCGTCTGACCATTTACCATGCCCTCAGTCCCGTCTCCCGATCATCAAATTGGTGGGAGTTCTTTTCGACAGAGCTGTCAAGCAGCACAATAATAATGTATTCAGTCTGGTTTCTGCTAGGTCCCCATGTGGAGATGGTGCTGTTGTGGAAATGTCACTGGATTACTAATCCAGACCAAAATAATGCACTGGCAGCTGGTGGAAGTTAAAAACAATTCACAAAATATCAAGACATAAAATCTGGTGCCAGTAATATTGGCCTTGAATCTAATGTCCATTGTAAACATCTGTTCCTTTCCAATGTACTTTCAGGAAGCGAATCTCCCGTGCTTCCTGGTCTGGTCTACAACTGTCTCCAGACACACAGACATGTGGTAAACCCTGCAATGGTATCTGAAACGGCCGAGCAAGATACTCAATTATATCAAATTGTTCTGAGTTCTTAAAGGATAAAACCAAACAGAACACTGACAACGATCATTGGAAAAGGGAACGGGAAACACAGTCCTTTCAACCAGACAGATGCTGCCTTCCTAATGTTTAAGAGCTTGTGACAACAATGACAGAGCTTTCCCGCACACTGCACAGAAACATCAGGAAGGGAGCAGGGCATTTGACACTGTTAGCTTTCCCTGTTCTAGCTCATGGAGACAAGTTCACCTTTATAATCCTAGTTAATACATTCTTCAGAAACTCATCAATTCCTGTCTTATGCTGCTCAATGTTTGGCCGTCCAACCCATACAGTCACAGAAGCACTGACTCTACTGTCTTAAATACTCTACATTAGTCCCACTTTCTCTTAGGAGACCCATAGCCAGGTATGTTATGTTATGTCAGGGCATGACCATGTATTTATTAATGGTTATGAGGTTACCTGTGCCAACTGCCCACTCAGGAAGTGCATTCCTGACCCCAATAGCCTCTGGATGAAAACCAATCCTCAAAACCTCACTAAACATCAAAACAAACCCTTCACTTTAAGATGGTACTCCCTTGTTCTTCGCCCTTGACTGAAAGGAACAGCTGCTGTCTATCCATCCTGTCCATGCCCCTGGTAATCTTATTCTTCTGAAGCACGTCCCTATCAGCCTTCTCTGCTTTATAGTCAGCAACCCGAGCTGATCTATTCCATCCAAGGGAACATCCTGGTGAATCTCCACTGCACCCTCTCCAGTGCAATAATATACTTCCTGTAATGTGGCTCCCAGAACTGTACATAGTATTCCATTTGGCCTAACCAAAGTTCCACACCGCTCTTATAATCTGGGCCTCCATGAATAAAGGCTATGTTTATGGTCGCTATGCTTTGTCAAGTTGTGCATTAACCTGTTTAATCATATTCGTGGATACAAGGAGAAGCACCCTCTGACCTTCCTAGTGTGATGTTGCCCATTGAATCTTCTCCTGTCTGGTTCCTTTTTCCAAAGTACATTACCACACATTTATCAGGGTTACATTCCATCGGCCATTGATCCACCCATTTGATCATTCCATCTGTATCTTCCTGTTAATATAAGGCCTTCCTCCTCACTGCCAACCAACCAGCCAAACTTTGTATCAAACGCAAACTGATTTATCACACCCACCCGAACCCTCTCGATATTCACAACTGCATCATTTATGAATACTACAAATAATAAGTTTAAAAATCACACAACACCAGGTTATAATCCAACAGTTTTATTCGGACGCACTATCTTTCGCAGCGCTGCTTCTTTATCACGTGATTATTCTCTTCGAAAGGTCGTGCCTCCAAATAAACTGTTGGACTATCATTTAGTGTTCTGTAATTTTTAAACTTTGCCAAGCCAGTCCAACACTGACAGTTCCGTATCATAAACAATATAGGACACAGCACGGATCTCTGTGGTATACGATTGGATACTGGTGTCCAGTCAAACAAACAGATTTCTACCAGCAGACCTTCTGTCTCCTACCACTAAGTTGATTTGGATGCAACTTGGCAAGTAACTAATGAGTCCTACCTGTTCCCTGGTTATTCTGTTCCACTTGACGTACCAGTAGAATGTCTGGGGATTCTCCCTAATCTTTCCTGCTAGCAGGGGTCCATGTCACTGTGTTCGTCAGTCCCCTTCCAATGAAGAATTGCCGTCTTATTGATGTCTGAAATGGTCTTTCCTTTACCTGACATTATTTGCCTTAAATGTAGAGTAGACAGCCAGAGAAAAATCCTGTTTATTTCCACCTTGTCTTATGTTTAATGACTTTTCTAAATTTCACTATGATCACCTCTCATTCTTTGAAACTGGAAAGAACACAGGCCGAGTTTCCTCATCAGGCAATCTCACCATCTGAGGGATTAATCTGGAGAATGTCCATTGCACATCCTCCGTGGCCAGTATATCCTTTCTCAGATTGGTTCACCAGCACTGGACTCAATACTTCATGTGCAGTTTCATTAGCAAGCTGTGAAACTGCTTCAACATGACCTTCTGATTTTGTTCTGATTCTCTTAAATGAAGGCGAACCTGACTTTAACTTTCCACTTCGATATATTCCTCCAATTAGTATTCACATTACTTTTTAAATGAATTCTCTGCATTAGTTCTTATTAAAAGCCTTCTGAAAATCGAAATACGCCATTTCTATTTTGCAATAAACAAGTTCAAATCATTCTGAAGTTTGTCAAGAATGAAAACTCTGTCAGACTCTGTCAGTGCGTACTGATTCTCTCCAATGTTGCTGTTAATTTCTAAATATCCAAAATCAGATCCTACATAATATATTCCATCAGTTTACCTACAGATGTCAAGTTAATTGGTCTGCAGTTCTCCACACTATCTCTTCTTCCCTATGAAGATGCTTGAAGCCCTTCCATTCATCTTCAATGCTTGGAATACATTTACTAAGTTCCGGTCTCTGCAGAATGTACAGGAAAATAAATGAGTCATTGACAGCACAATTAATGCGTCTATTGTTGATTTATTTCTAATATTTTGATACGAAACACAACTGGCTCATCAGACTTCGCAATGCACAATCCAGCTACAATACTACTATGCTAGTCTTCAACTACTACCTTGTTACTGATATAAATTGACTTTATATCTTTAGTTGCACAAGTTCCATGTGATCATTTGGTATTACTCAGCGATTTTATGGATCTTCCTCTGTGATGGCAGATGCAAAGTAACTGGTTACTTTCTTGGTCATTTCCCTGTTCTCCACAACAACCTCTCCTATCCTGATCACAAAATTCCACATTTCACCTTGCTTTTATTTTGTTTTCTTTGCAATACAGATTGTAGATTTATGTAGTCTTTGTGTTCTTCTTTCACAGAATCATTAAAAAGCCTACAGTGCGGAAAAGGCCCTTGGGCCCAGCAAGTCCACTCTGCCCCTCCGAAGAGAAACCACCCAGACCCATTCCCATCCGATTCTACATTTTGCGACGTATGCACCTAATCTACACATCTCTGAACACTTTGTGCAAATAAGCGCAATTCACCTAATCTGTAATTCTTTGGACTGGGGTGGGGGAGGAAACCGGAGCACCCAAAGAAAACCCACGCAGACACGGGGAGAATATGCAAACTCCACACAAACAAATTTCTGAGAATTCTCCTGTTGCCACAATGTCTAAAATTCTTCTGAGCTCACTTCCTATGATTAATATAATCTTTAATTTATAACCTTAGCCTTCATGAAGTCACTTGCCCTTTCTTTGGTGATTCTAACTTAAAGAAATAGACATATTTTTCAGACATTGCAGGATTTCTGTAGATCTCCTGGTCCTGATCAAGTGTATCCAACTACACAGCAAGAGGCGAGAGAAGATATTGCGGGGGCCCCAGCTGATCTTTTTGCATCACCGCTTTCCACGGGAGAGGTCGCAGAATACTAGAGGGTCGTGAACGTTGTGCCCTTGTTCAAGGAGGGCGGCGAAGAACCTTTGAACTATAGACCAGTTAGCTTAACGACTGTGACATGTAATTTCCTTGAGAAGGTTCTGGGAGATAACATACGCATGCGTTTGAAAAGACACGGTTTCATAAGGAGCAGTCAGCACTGCTTTGTGCATAGCATATCATGGCTCACACTTTTAGTAGCAAGCTGTGAAACTGCTTCAGCATGACCTTCCAACAATGTTCTGATTCTCTTAAATGAAGGCGAACCTGACTTTAACTTTCCACTTCTATATATTCCTCCAATTACCATTCACATTACTTTTTTAATGAATTCTCTGCATTAATTATTATTAAAAGCCTTCTGAAAATCAAAATATGCCATTTCTATTTTGCAATAAAGAAGTTCAAATCATTCTGAAGTTTGTCAAGGATGAAGACTCTGTCAGACTCTGTCAGTGCATGGATAAGGTGAATACACTCATTCGTTTTGTCAGTTTTGGCAATCAAGGTCTGGAGGACATCAGGTTAGAGGTGAAAGAATAAAAAGGATCCTGAGCGCCAACTTTTTTATGCAGAGGTTGGTACACATACGGAATTAGCAGACAGCGGTTTGGTTGAGGCATGCACATTAACAACATTCAAAAGGCTTTTAGACAAATACGCGGATATGAAAGATTTAGAAGAATAAGGAGCAAGGGCAGGGAAATGGAATTAGTAGGATGGATATTTTGGTCGGCACGGACCACTTTGGTGCAAAGGGCCTATATCCATGCTGCATGGCTCCATGGTTCTATGACTCTAACAGCCATTGCATGTCTACCGCTTCATGCTCAAACATTCTATATTGTATGCAGGCGCCGTGTAGAATACAACATCTTAACGTCTCTCATCCTCAGAGCAAGGTTACTAATGAGTCCTTCTCACCACACAGCTCCAAATCCAAAATAACCTGCTGTCTTGTTTGAGTCACAATGTAATCTTCAAGCAGCATGTTATATGCTTATAGAATTTATTTTTCACGACATTAGCAGTTACTTAGTTAACGCAGTTTAGATGCAATTTGAGATCATGCAGTAATACTGCAGCACCCACAATATTTGCATCTCTAATTTCCAGAGCATACAATGCACATAATTTGCATGAGAGCATTGGTTTAGATACATAATACACCAATGCTTGCTTCTCCTTCCTATCTGTCAGATCCACCCAAACTGATTCTGTAGAATCTGAGGGACAGGGTCTGTGGTGTTATTAGTGATAGCCTTGGACAAGACATTCGGGGAGGGTCACCTCAACACTGACGTGATCTGAAGAAAGGACCAGCATCACAGGACAAGTATCAATATCCTCCCCACTCTGTCAGGTTAACTGTCACCGTACTCTCTCTGCTCCCTCACACTCACCCTGTTATAGCACCTACCCCATAACAAGGCTCACACTCTATCTCCAAATAAGGCTCACGTACTACCACTCTCATGTTGAATTCAGCACCCTCCCCACCCCACTCCCACCCTGCACGCTCTCTCTCCTTCCACTAAACTCCCAACACTAATAACCCTGCATGGATACAACACTGTGGAATGACTCCCTCCTGACACCTCACCATTCCTCCTCCCCCTCCACCTGCACCAGCACTAACAGCAAGGCCACACACTCCCACCATCACTCCCTCCCCCACTTTCTTCCATTCCAGGAGAAAAGGACTATAATAGGAGAGAAAGGGCCAAACCAGATGGTGGAGCACCCGATATCTGATCCCTCCTACCCCCCACCCCCCCAACAATGTGGGAATGACCCTGGTATGAGCCGGAGTGGACCGGGACGCGTCGTATGGACATTCCGTGACATCCATGTCCCTCTAACGGAGTAAAAAACAATGTTTAGTAATGGGCAATTCGCACTTTAACCACTCTGTCTGTTCTCACAATTTCCCCCCCCCAAAAAAAACAACAAATATCTCATTGCAGAGAGATACAGACTCAAAAATATTCAGAGACCTATGTAAACACGCTAACATGCTGACACTCACAGTACGTACACGGAGATAGAACTGCACACAAGTAGTGGCATATGGAGACACAGACAGTCGCACACAAATAGACACAAGCACAAGTAAAACGCACAGGCGAATACACAGATAAACCAATGTCAGCACATAAATACACAGACAAACCAATGTCAGCATATAAATACACAAACACACAGACACATAAACAAACACACACAAGTGCGCATACGGACACACAGAGACACAGACACTAGTGCTTATAAGACAGAGATAGATAGGTTTTTGATGAATAAGCGTGTCAAGAGTTACTAGAGTCGTCAGGAGAATGATGCTGAGAAATCTATAAGCCAGTATTAAATGGCATTCAGAGTCGATGGGCCGAATGTCCTAATTCTGCTTTTTTAATGCTGATGTGGTGTCATACTATCAGTTATTCTCTTCCTGGGACAGGAGCAGAGAATGAGTTTAATAAATATTTGATTGAAAAGAGTCAGTGGTACTATTGGACAGGTTTAGAGGGCTGAATGTTTATGTCTATGCCTAATTATTCTGTCCTTGTGTTTCAAAAGTGGTGGCAATTTCATGTTAGGTTAACACAGTTTAAAATAACGGGTCCCACACTGAAATAAGGTCGTCCCTTTCACTTCAGTGTTGTACTATCTGTAGGGTCCTCATCCTCAGGGAACAATGAAGATTCAGTTTTTGAAGATATTCAAGACTGAGCCCGACTGATCTTTGCTGGACAGGAGAGTCAATATTCATTGGGAACAGACAGGAGACGGATGGTCAAACACATTCAGATAAGTCATGAGCATTCTGACTGGTGGCACCGAATGGCCAACTGCTGCACCCATCCAATGTGTTGTTCCCTCAATCCACCTCGATGTGGTTACAGGGATATACTGTTGCCGTTATCCCATGTATTGTGTCCACCATCCCCCCCCCCCCCCCCCGAAGCTGGGACAGAGATAGGGGACAACCTCATTAAGCTAGTCATTATCATTACCATGAGACTGGAGGAGACCATTCCACCTCTTTAACGAGTTACAGAGAAAAATGGAACGAATCATTTTAGCTCATTGAGTACACTTTAATGCACAACAGGCCATTTAAACTGCCCGAACTGCTACACAGGAAGCGGTTGCAAACAGTCAATAGAAAGAAGAGATAAATGCGTATTTTCATATTACAAAGCTGTAACTGGTGGAGTGCCTCAGAGATCACTATGAAATCATCAACGATCAACATCTGTATCAAAGATCTGGAGGAATGGGCTGAATAAACCAATGCCCAATGAGCTCAAACACCAAGCTGGTCATCCAGTATGTCATCAAATGGAGGTTGTGTGTCATCAATGTGATATAGGCAAAGGGAAGTTAGTGAGCAAACCTTCAGCAGATATAGCATAATGTGAGTTGTCAATTTTGGATGGAAGGATAAAACAATGTTAAACAATTTAAGTGGAGAGAGAATAGAGAACTCTGTGATACAGACGGTAATCATGATCCTGGTACATGAATCATATGTGGTTAGTCTGCACTTTCAGTAAGTGATTTGGAAGCTAAGTGGAATGATTGTGTTGCTGTCAAAGGGTACCAGATTTGATCAGGAATGTTTTATTCCATCTGCACCGGTAAAAGTGAGGAGTGCATTTGCTGGTGATCAGAGTCGGACAGTGTGAGGCTGGAAAAGCACAACCAATCAGGCAGCATCCGAGGAGCAGGAGAATTGGCGTCACAGGTATAAGTCCTTCATCAGGAATGTGCCCTAACGTCGATACTCCTGTTCGTTGGGTGCTGCATGACCTGTTGTTATTTTCCAGAATCACATTTTTCGAATCTACATCTGTATGGGCATTGCTAAGACCACATATGACATTTTACGTGCAGTTTTGATCCCTTAACCTTAAAACAAGATAATTGTTTTCGAAGCTTTTCAAGAATGCTTGTTCACATTTTCCTGGAGTGAAGGCCTTTGTTCTGAAACATTATCAGTTTTGGTCTTAGATGAGAAATCTTTTTGAAGCATACACTATTTCAAGAAAAATCAGCTGGATACATATTTTCTCTTCTCAGGGACACTAAAACTATGGAATAAATTTTCAGAATAAAATTATTGATTTTCGCACAGATATTTTGAAGACATCAAACGATTTTTAAAAAATTAACCATATGCATACCTACATATCATCAAATTATAAAGCAGGAATTTTCTCTTTTTTTCTAATGAAAGGCACTGTGTATAACAACAGCAATGATGCACCTCCATATCGTCCATTATTATCCATTCCAGACGATTTTTATGATGAGCGCACGCGGTCCAGTTTGATGTTCAGTTGACATGATTGCATGTTTCAACACAGAGAGGGAGAACAATGTTCCCTGCCGGAGAAGCAGCAACCGATTGATCCCTCTCTGTTATTGTGTTCCACCTGACAACAGTAAATCCCTGACTCACCGCTCCCTGATGAGTCGTGGAGAATTCCTGTTGAGAAATTCATTGGAATCTCCCTACTATCTGAAACAAAGGGAATTCAGCTAAATCCAACTATTCTGGTGAGGAATTGCATTGCAAGCAACTTGTTTGAGCAGAATGGGTGGCACGGTTGCTCAGCGGTTAGCATTGCTGCCTCACTGAATCAGGATCCCAGGTTTGATTCCAGCCTCGGGCGACTGCCTGTGTGGAGTTCGCATATTCTCCCGGTGTCTGTGTTGGTTTCCTCCAAGTGCTCTGGTTTCCTCCCTCAGGTCCAAAAATGTGGAGGTCAGGTGAATTAACCATGCAAAATTGCCAATCGTGATGGGTGCATTAGCCAAAGGGGAATGGGACGCTTTGGAGGGTCGGTGTGGACCTGTTGATCTGAAGGGCCTGTTTTCACACTGTAGTGAATCTAATCTAATAACTTCAGTGGATAGAATAACATTTGGTCAGTCTATCATCTATCCATTTGTTATCAGTTCAACTATTATGACACTCTGGAAAGCTTTCATTTTTCGATTTTGTCCTAAGATGTGAATGAATGTGTGTGTGTGTTTGACATTTTTCTAGAGGATGAGCCAGGCTAACATTTATATCATTAGCCATATCACTAAACTTTGAAATTTGTTGTAAACAGTGGAGGAGTCTGACTGCAAAAGGAAACACTGACCCTGAAACATTGATTGGAGCACGAATTCTAAAAGGGTTGTTCAAGTGGGAATTCCCTTCCCCAGAAGTTTGTGGTGCCTGGATGTTTACATTTATTCAAAGCTGTGTCTGTTAATTATTTGATAGATATGTGAATGTAGGAAAATGGTGCACGTACAGAAGAAGTACTGCTGAGACCACAATCAGATCAGCTACGATCTTCGTGCGAGACAGAGCCAAGACAACGTCCCTAATGGCCCACTTCTGCTCCTCAGTCCGATGTTCCTATATTCCATTCAGCCCCTCACAGCTCCTGCACAGGAGTAGATAGAACATAGAACATAGAAGGATACAGCGCAGTACAGGCCCTTCGGCCCTCGATGTTGCGCCGACCGAATCCTACCTAACCTATACTAGCCCAATAACTTCCAAATGCCTATCCAATGCCCGCTTAAATGACCATAAAGAAGGAGAGTTCACCACTGATACGGGCAGGGCATTCCATGAACTCACAACCCGCTGTGTGAAGAATCTACCCCTAACATCTGTCCTATACCTACCACCCCTTAATTTAAAGCTATGTCCCCTAGTAACACCTGACTCCATTAGCGGTAAAAGGTTCTTAGTATCTACCCTATCTAAACCCCTAATCATCTTATACACTTCTATCAGATCTCCCCTAAACCTTCTCTTCTCCAATGAGAACAGCCCCAAGTGCCTCAGCCTTTCCTCATAAGATTTTCCTACCATTCCAGGCAACATCCTGGTAAACCTCCTCTGCACTCGTTCTAAAGCTTCCACATCCTTCCTATAGTAAATAGATGGAGGCCACTTGCTCCAAATACCTGGTCCACAGTAATCCAGCTCCTGCTGTCCCTCGCAACTGGCACACACAGTTTGGTGTGGGGTGGAAAATGTTAATTCAAAACCCAGGCTGGGCTCAAAAGACGCCTCTGATCTCTTTATAGAGTGTCTCCTCTCTGCAACTTCTGCTTCATTTGTTGGTCATGGTGCAGACCCAGATTCACCGTTAATACAGTCCCCATACCTCACCCAGAGATGACTCAGAAAATGCTTTGCCCTCTCGAACTGCAACATCCAATAACGGAATTCTCAGGAAAATTGCAACCATTAACTTTCTAATTACAGAATATGAAAGCATGAAGAACAGGATCGGATGGTAATTCGGATGGTCAGGCCTGCCGTGCCACTGTATAAGATTATGGATGATCCAATGTTCTTATCAACTCTGTTTTATTTCCCAATTCTTCACAACCCTCAATTCTATGACAGGGTCAAAAACCCACCTACCTCCTTTACAAATCCTTTCGATGACACAGCTCCCCGAACTCTGTCTGTACCAGATAATTCCTGACATTCACAATCCTCTGTGAGAAGGTTACACTCCCCAAATATATACAATAAACTATTTGTATGTTCAAAAGAGGTGAACGCAACAGCTCACGTAAGAGTGACAGACCCTGATATCAAGGCCAGAGTTGACTCTGGATGGTATCAAGAAACGTTGACTAAATTAAATTTAATAGGAATCAGCCACAATCTCGCCACTGGGGGTCAGAAGACAATGGATCAGAATGTTCCATCAATGAACAGGAGTTTATTCAAGGGTTTTTTAAATACCTTTCTCAGCCTTGGATACCATTAACATCGCGGATCGAAGATAACCTTTGGATTACTCAAGGTGGTTGCTATCCCATCCTCGTTATAGTTGGTGTTCCTAGTAAGTCACTGTCTTTGTCTACTAAACCAATCAGCTCAATCCAGTCTGCTCAAACATCAGTCAAAGCTGATAAAGTTCTCAAACCCATTCTCCCCATAACCCTTGATCCTCTTTTCAGTGGAGAACCTATTCTATGCAGGCTTAAATATACTCAATGACTTGGCCTCCACAGCCTTCTGAGGTAGTGAATTCCATAGACTCACAATGCTCTTTCTGAAGGAGTTACTCGTTATCTCTGTTCGAAAAGGTCTTCGCTGTGGTCTATATCTATGCCTCGGATCCTAGTCTTACCTACGAATGGACACGTTTTCCAAAAATCCATTCTGTCCAGGTCATTCAGTTTTCTGTAAGTTTGAATTAGATTCCCCCCATCCTTCTAAACCCCATCGAGGATCGAACCAGGCCCTCAAACGTTCCTCGTATGTTAAGCTTTTCATTCCTAGGACAATTCCAGTGAACTTGTTGGGCCAAAGGGCCTGTTTCCACACAGTAAGTAATCTAATCTAATCTAAAACAAATCTAAATGTGGCCTGACCAGAGCTTTTAACTTCAATTCCTCTCGAAATAAATCCCTTCATTGTATTTACCTTCTTAACTACTGACTCAACTTGCAAGTTTACTGTGAGAGAAACCTGGACTAGGATTCCCAAGACTTTTTGCATTTCAGACTTCTGAATTTTCTCCCCATTTAGAAAATAGTCCGTGCCTCTATTCTTCGTACCAGAGTGCATGACCTCATACTAGCCCATGTTTTACTCCAACTGCCACTGCTTTGCCCATCTCCTAACCTGTCCAAATCCTTCTGCAGCTCCTCTGCCTCCTGAGTGCTAACTGCCCCTCTAGATATCTTTGTAATGTCTGCAAACGTGTCCAGAATGCCCTCCGTGCCATCATCTAGATCATTAATGTACAATGTGACAAGTTGTCCAAACACTGAGTCTTGCAGAATACCGTTTGCCCTCCTGGGAAGGACCATTTTATCCACACTACCTGCTTTTTACCAAACGGCCAAACTTCAATCCATGCTAGCACTTTGCCTTTGTCACCATGGGCACTTATCTTAATCAATAGTCTTCTGTGTGGCATTCGCCAAAAGCCTTCTTGTGGTTCGGGTAAGAATATCCATTGGCGCTCCTGGCTCTAAGCTGATCGTTACTTTCTCAAAAGGTTCAAGCAGATGCGTCAGACATGACCTCCCTTTGATGATACCATGCTGACTTTGCCGTATATTTCTATACACCTCCAAATATTCAGAAATATTAACCTTCCAATTTGGTTCCAGGATCTTACACACGACTGAGGTTAGGCTGTTTGGTCTGTAATTTTCCGTCTTCTGCCTTATTCCCTTTGTAAACAGGGATTTTACGTTAGCGTTATTCCAGTCCTCTGGGACATTCCCTAATTTTATTGATTCCTGAAAGATCAACACTAACTCCTCCACTACCTCTGAGCTTTCTCTCTTTGAACTCTGTGGTGTAGTCATTCTGGTCCAGGTTTTCTATCCACCTTCAGCCCATTTAGCTTTTCGACCCTGTTTGCCTTGGTGATGGGTGACACTGAGCTTTGCCTCTTCACATTCTTGAACAATTAGGAATTTATTTGTGTCCTCGGCCATTTCTTTGTTCCCCACTACTGTCTGTCCTGTGCCATTGTCCACTTTTGTCTCGCCTTTGCCTTTTTTCTATCTAAAGAAAATCTTCCAACTTTCCTTGATTTAACTGGCAAACATATCCCCATATTTAATCTCCTCGCTCCATATTTATTATTTTATTGTCCTCTGTTGGTCTTTGTGAGCTTCCAAATTGTCTGGTTTTCCTGTGCCCTTCGTCACATTATACGCTTGCTTTCCTGTCCCTGACTTTCTACACAAACAACTATTGAAGTAGCTGCACTCTGAAAGCTAGTGTGCTTCCAATTAAACCTGGCTGAACTATAACCTGGTGTTGTGTGATTTGTAACCTAACCATCCATGGTTGCTTCATCCTCCCCTATACCATCCTTCTTTTTTCTCGGGAAGAATCTCTGTTGTGTCCCCTGAATTACTCGCAGATACTCCTTCCATTGTTGTTCTACTGTTTTTCATGTTAGACCCATCCCAGACAATTCTACCAAGCTCCTTCCTCATGCCCCTGCAGTTGACTTCATACAGCTAAAATACGATTACCTCTCATTCTATGTTCTCCCTCTCAAATTGCAGAATAAAGTCAATCATATTATGATTACTGCTTCCTTTGTGCTCCTTAGTTTAAGTTCTCTAAAACAGTGTGCCTCATTGCACAACACTAAACTCAGTATTGCCTGTTCCTGAGTGGGCTCCAGCACAAGCTGCTCCAAAAAGCCCTATCGAAGATATTGGCGCAAATTATTTCTCCTGCAAACCACTAACAACTTGATCTTCCCAGGCCACCCGTGTATGGAAATCTCCATGACCACTGTACTTTGCCTTTTTTATGCATCTTTTCTATCTCCTGGTGTATATATATATATGTAGGCCCTGCCTACTTTTTTGGAATCCTGAACATATCGCCATGTAGAACATAGAATATAGAACATTACAGCACAGAACAGGCCCTTCAGCACACGATCTTGTGCCGTCCATTGATCCTCATGTATGCACCCTCAAAGTTCTGTGACCATATGCATGTCCAGCAGTCCTTAAATGTCTCTAATGACCTCGGTTCAACAACTGCTGCTGGCAACACCTTCCATGCTCTCACAACTCCGTGTAAAGAACCGGCCTCTGACATCCCTTCTATACTTTTCTCCAACCAGCTTAAAACTATGACCCCTCATGTTAGCCATTTCTGCCCTGGGAAAATCGTCTCTCACTACTGACTCTATCTATGCCTCGCATTATCTTGTATTCTCAATTAGGTCCCCTCTTCTCCTTTCCTCCAATGAAAAAAATCCGAGCTCAGTCAACCTCTCTTCATAAGATAAGCCCTCCAGTCCAGGCAGCATCGTTGTAAATCTCCTCTGAGCCCGCTCCAAAGCATCCACATCTTTCCAGTAATAGGGCGACCAGAACTGGATGCAATATTCCAAATGCGGTCTAAGCAAAATTTTATAGAGCTGCAAAAAGATCTCACGATTCTTAAACTCAATCCCACTGTTAATGAAAGCCAAAACACCATATGATTTCGTAACAACCCTGTCCACTTGGGTGGCCATTTTAAGGGATCTATGTACCTGCACACCAAGATCTCTGTTCCTTCACACTGCCAAGAATCCTATCCTTAATCCTGTATTCAGCTTTCAAATTCGGCCTTCCAAAATGCATCACTTCGCATTTATCCAGGTTGAACTCCATCTGCCACCTCTCAGCCCATCCCTGCATCCTGTCAATATCCCGCTGCAGCCTACAACAGCCCTCTATGCTGTGATCGACACCTCCAACCATTTTGTCGTCTGCAATCTTGCTGACCCATCCTTCAACCGCCTCATCCAAGTCATTAAAAAAAATTACAAACAGTAGAGGCCCTAGGACAGAGTCCTGTGGAACACCACTCACCACTGACTTCCGGGCAGAATATTTTCCTTCTAATATTACTTGCTGTCTTCTGTTGGCCAGGCAATTCTGTATCCAGACAGCGAAGTTCACTTGTATCCCATCCTCCTGACCTTCTGAATGAGCCTACCATGGGGAACATTATCAAATGCCTTGCTAAAGTCCACATACACCACATCCACTGCTTGACCCTCGTCAACTTTTCTATTCTCATCCTCAAAGAACTCGATAAGATTCGTGAGGCATGACCTTCCCCACATAAAACCGGGTTGACTGCATTTAATCAAGCCATACTCTTCCAGATGGTCATACATCCTATCTCTCAGAATCCTTTCTAACACCTTGCAGACGACAGACGTGAGACTTATGGTCTGTAATTGTCGGGGATTTCCCTATTTCCTTCCTTGAAGAGAGGAATTTCATTTGCCTCTCTCCAGTCCTCAGGTACGACTCCAGTGGAGAGCATGGATGCAACGATCTTCGCAAGCGGTGAAGCAATCGCATTTCCTGTTTCCCAAAGCAGCCGAGGACAAATCTGGCCAGGGCCTGGCGACTTATCAATCTTAATGTTTGACAAAATTTTCAGAACATCAGCTTCCTCCATCTATATCCATTCCAGCATGCACACCTGCTCTTCAAAGGTTTCACTAACCATCTATATTTCTTCAACCTTTGGGGCTACTCAATTCTACCCACACCCATTTTGTGCCATCTGATCCTACTTTATGTCATACAGTCAGAGAGCTGTACAGTCAGAGAGATGTACAGTCAGAGAGATGAACAGAACGGAAACAGATCCTTCGGTCCAACTCGTCTATGCCAATTAGATTACCCAACCTAACCTAGTCCCATTTGCCAGCACTTGGCCTATATCCTTTTTACACCTCCTCTTTGAATACCCATCCAAATGCCTTTTAAATGTTGGAATGGGACTAGCGTCCACCACTTCCTCCCACAGTTGTTTCCATATACATACACCACCCTGTGAATGATTAAAAAAAACTTGCTCTTTTGGTAAATTTTAAATCTTTCCCTTCTCAACCTAAACCTATGCGCTCTAGTTCTCCCCCACCCCATGGAAAATAATTTGTCTATTTATCCCATGCATGCCCCTTGTGATTTTCTAAATAGCTATAAGGTCACCCCTCAGCCTCTGAATCGCCAGGGCAAACAGCCCCAGCCTATTCACCTTCTGCATGTAGCTCCAATAGTCCAATCCTTGTAAATTTTTCAGAATACTTTCAAGTTTCACAACATTCTTCCGATAGCAAGGAGACCAGGATTCTTACGATTGATTCATTTTCATTCTTACTCCCCACGACTCAACCTATCTTTTCGATAGGATGCACACTCTTGAATGCATCAGCTGTCAATCCTGATTCCCTTACAGCACGTCTCTGCCAATTTCAATCAGCTCTACAAGCTCATTTACCTTATTTCTTATATGGCATGCATGCAGACATATCACTTACAGTCCTATATTAACTGTCCATCCTCTCAGTTTCATTTGTCTGTCCAGTGTGCTTGAAGTTTGATTGTTTACACTTTCAATACACTGTGTCCGATTTGTGCCTGTGCTCGAGATTTCCTTAAATTCTCCTGCGTTCTTCACTCTTACCTCCTCTTTGAATTCAAGTTTTCTAATTTCCCCTATAACTGAAATCCCACCCAAACCTAAAGATTAGTTGAAAGACCTGACCGCAGCCCTCATTACGTGATTTGTTAGGACTCTGGTCCCAGCATTGTTCAGATGAAGACCATACCATCAGAACAAGTCCCTTCTTAATCCATAATTCAATATGCATATGCAACACAAAATACAGGTACAAAATGACTTGTTGTGCATTCCAAAATGTAGAAAGTACAAACAGATAAGATTGGTAAAATACAATCATGACCTTGAGCTGTATAAATTGAAATGTGAATTACAAAACCATGGAAGTGCTGTGCAAACGTTATCAATCAGTATTCGACCAACAGCTGAGTTGCTGATTTCCCCTTTAACAGTGATCTCCCTCACTGAGACTCTCTGGTCCAGTCCCACACACAGTATTTCGGGGGCTTATCAGTTCCTGCTGCTGTTCGCCCAGTCTATTTAAGTTAATCCACTTTCTCCCTGGAACCAATCAATTGATCTATTGGATTCCGTTTAACTGTCAGAAACTGTGATGGTTTTGCAGATAAATGATTTGGGATGACAGCTCGTGTCAGCACAGTGCTCACAGGTTATGGCACTAGACAAAGGGCTTGCAGTCCAGAGGAATATCTAAATAAAAATTCCATTTTCTGTATATTTTCCTCATGCTGTCTCCTGATCTATCCAGGTTCACTTTCTTCTAAAACTCAGTCAGTCGCTCCACTTTCTATCCACTATGTTGGCTTCCCTCCACATACTTTCTTTCTATTTCTCTCTCTGTCTCTCTCTGTCTCTGTCTCTGTCTCTGTCTCTCTCTCTCTCTCTCTCTCTCTCTCTCTCTCTCTCTCTCTCTCTCTCTCTATCTCTCTCTCTATCTCTCTCTCTGTATCTCCAATAACTCTCTCTGCTTTCGGATAGTGCAGTTGGAGAGCTTTTGGATGTAGGATGGGCTAAATTGCCTCCGTCTGTGCTGTATTAATTCTAAGGGTCTCTGATCCACAATAAAGACTTTCAGTGCCTGGAGAAACAAGCTGGTCCTGCGAAGGACACAGTGCATAATCATTCATTATCACTTCCTGTTTTCTGACATGCAATATCCTCTAAATATCTGTTCAAACAAAATAGATTGACATTCGAGCAGTTGGGACGACATTCACCAGACAATATTGAAATCAGGATTTAATGAACAGTCCCGCCATGCAAAATGTGGATTTTCCTGACAGCAGCTCCTTCCAATTAACAGCCCCTCACTTCTGCCTGATGTAGATTTGCCTTCCTTCAATTTACTAACTTCCAAAGATCCTAACTTATTCCATGATCGTAGCTATCTCAAACCTGAGGGCATTGTTATCACTGTTTCTAAAATGATCTTCTACTGAATGGTCAGCCACGTGGACATGCTCATTTTCTACTACGAGGTCCAGTACGACCCATGTTGTAGTTGGACTATCCACATGCCGCTGCAAATAACTTTCTTGGCTGCGCTTAAGAAATTCTAGTTAAAAATGAGGTCTGCAGATGCTGGAGATCACAGCTGAAAGTGTGTTGCTGGTTAAAGCACAGCAGGTCAGGCAGCATCTCAGGAATAGGAAATTCGACGTTTCGAGCATAAGCCCTTCTTCAGGAGAATTTCTTAAGAAATTCTACCCCGTCTACGCCTCTTGCTGTAAAAGATTCCCAGCCAATATTGGGGATGTTAAAGTCCCTCACTATGCCAACTCACGTCTCCATAATCGGCCGACATATTCGTTCTTCAATTTCTCGGTGGCAGTTGGAGGGACTGCAGTACAATCCTAACACATGCATCATATCTTGAGCTCTCTCCATGTTGCCTCAGTAGATGAGCCTTCCAATACGTCCTAAGTGCAGATGTAAAAAAACTCCCTGATTAGTAATGCAACTCCTCCCCCTCTTTTAGCTTCCCCTCTATATCATCTAAAAGAACAAAACCCTGGAAAGTTGAGCAGCCAGTACTGTCTCTTCCTCAACAAAGTCCCTATAATGTTTGCAACATCGTAGTCCCATGTAGGAATTCAGGCTCTAAATTCAACTGTTTACACATAATAATCCTTGCATTGAAATAAATACACTTCCGCCAAACACATTAGATACTTACGTGATATTTGGTTTGAGTTTCCCTGAAGTACTTTCTGCTGCTATTTTCCGGTGGCAGGAGATTACAAAAGACTATCAGTAAAGCAGAAAAGATTGTTGACAGACAATTCCAGTTTCCTCCTTTGTCACTTCAATCTTTACCTTGCATTACACATGGTCCGATTTCGATAGAGTGCTGAATAATTATTTCACTTTAAACAACTGTCTCCAGCCACTCACTGCATATTCAGCAAGTATTTCTGGACCCACTGGATTGATTGCTCTCTTGTCCCTCTCTCACGAATTCTTGGTAATATTTACATTGTAGTTATATGTACTCATACAATCTCCAAGTACTCACCTGCCAGATTCCTCACATGAAACTAATAACACTTCAGGTTGCCAGTCCCATTGTGTTCAGTGCCCTCTCCTTCTTTGTTGTTGGTTTTAGATGCACTGGTTTTAGTCCCCAATTCCTCATCAGTCACTGTATTGTGGAACGACTGCTCTGGTTCCCACTCCACAGTGCCACACTAGTTTAAACCCTCCGGAGTGACAATAGCAAAGCTACCTGCCAGGGGATTGCCGCCAGTACAGGTCCATTCCGTCCTTCTTGTGCACATCCTACTGACCCGGGAATCCCAATCATCCACATTTCGGAGATTGCCGCCTGTTCAGGTCCATCCCGTCCTTGTTGTGTATATCCTACTGACCCGGGAAACCCAAAGATCTACACATCAAAGCTTGCTGCTACTTCAGGTCCATCCCGTCCTCCTTGGCTATATCCTACCGAGTCGGTAATCCCAATCATCCACATATCAGAAGTGCTACCATCTTTTTGGCCGTTTATATAACCGTACTACCTTCCTATTCCTAATCTCACTCGCACGTGACATATTCTAGCGTCTCCAAAATTCAAATATCCTTTCAGCACAACTCGAGGAAGGCCTTTTCTTTAAAGTGGATAGACGTGATTATAAAAATGTAAGTGTGACCTCATTTACCAGGAAGGTGGAGCCTACTGACTCAGTCCAATGGCCAGAGGATCTGATATCTATCACCTCCACCAAACCTGTTTGACAAGCTAGACATATGGACCATTTATTTGCAGATTGACGAGGATAAACGAGGATCCTGATGAAGGGCTTATGCTCGAAACGTCGAATTCTCTATTCCTGAGATGCTGCCTGGCCTGCTGTGCTTTGACCAGCAACACATTTGCAGCTGAGGATAAACATAAGACTACAAAAAGAGAGAGCAGATGGATGTCATTCAGCCTGTTTACTCTGCTTTGCTATTAAATTGGATTTTAATTATTCTGTTCCTTTCAATGGCAGGGTTTTTACCCCAGCATCCCCAGCGGGTGAGCGAGTGCCCAGTGTCGTTGTGTGCACAGTCCTGCGAAGGGAGTATCCAGTGCCAGGCGATGGGATGTGGGGAGTCCTAGATTTGGCAAAGGAAAGGCTGCATGCAGTATGGATGGACTGAGGGACTGAAAGAGATGGAATGCGTATCCAGGGACACTGCATTCAGCAAGATTCCTAAACACCCAGGGAACACGAGAATCATGGCTGTTTTTACAAAACCTGCCACATTTACTGCATTTCTCCATGAAATATATGCAAATATACTGTAGATTGTAGAAATCTGAAGGAAATACAGAGAAATCCTGTGGAGAGAGAAAGGAGTTAATGCTCCCAATGCAGACACGGGAAGAATGTACAACGGACACACAGACAGATTCTAGAGATTGGAATTGAACCCGAGTACCTATCACTGTGAGGCAGCATTGCTATGCACACAACCGTCATCTCTAGGTTGTTGCCCGTGCCACATGACAGTGAGATAAGGAATAGGGAGGGAGTGAAGTTGCACACGTGGCTGCAAGGATGGTGTAGCAGGGAGGGATTCAGGTATTTGGACAATTGGACTGCATTCTGGGGAAGTTGGGACCTGTACAAGCAGGACTGGATGCACCTGAACCAGAAGAGCACCAATACCCTGGGAGGTAGGTTTGCTAGCAAGCTTCTGGGGGTGGGGGGGAGTTAACTTTATTTGGAAGGGGGCTGGGATCCGGACTTGTCGTTCAGAAAGTAGGTTAGCTCTTTTTCAGGATGTCCAAGAATGTAGGGAGGCTGTGGAGAAGGTAGCACTGACAGGGAATACTTGCAGACACAGATGGGTTCAAGTGTGTATACTTCAACGCAAGGGGTATCAGAAATAAGGTGGGTGAACTTAAGGAATGGATTGGTACTTGGGAGTACAGTGTTGTGGCCATCACGGAAGCGTGGATAGAAGAGGGACAGGAAAGGTTGTTGAATGTTCCTGGTTACAGATGTTTCAGTAAGATTAGGGAGGGTTGTTAAAAAAAGGAGGGGTGTGGCGCTGCTAATTAGAAATGTTATAATGGCTGCAGAAAGGCAGTTCGAGGGGGATCTGCCTTTGGAGGTAGTATGGGCTGAAGTCAGAAATAGGAAAGGAGCAGTCACCTTGTTGGGTGTTTACTATAAACCCCCCAATAGCAGCGGAGATGTGGAGATACAGATTGGGAAACAGATTTTGGAAAGGTGCAGAAGCCACAGGGTAGTAGTCATGGGCGATTTCAACTTCCCAAATATTGATGGGAAGTTCTTTAGATCAAGTTGATTGGACGGAGTGGTGTTTGTGCAGTGTGTCCAGGAAGCTTTTCCAATTCAGTGTGTAGATTGTCCGACCAGACGGGAGGCCATATTGAATTTGGTACTTGGTAACGAACCGGGACAAGTGATGGGCTTGTTAGTGGGTGAGCATTTTGGTGATGGTGATCACAATTCTGTGACTTTCACCTTGGTTATGGAGAGGTAGGTGCGTGCAAAAAGGTTGGTTTTACAATTGGGGGAAGGGTAAATACGATGCTGCAAGACAGGATCTGAGGAGCATAAGTTGGGAGCATAGGCTGTCAGGGACGGATGTCATTGAAATGTGGAACTTTTTTAAGGAACAGATACGATGTGTCCTTGATATGTATGTACCTGTCAGGCAGGAAAGAGACGGTCGTGTGACGGAACCTTGGTTGACGAGGGAGGTTGAATGTCTAGTAAATAGGAAGAAGGAGGCTTATAGAAGGATGAGGAAACAAGGTTCAGGCAGAGCGTTGGAGGGATATCGGACAGCCAGGAGGGAGCTGAAGAAAGGGATTAGGAGAACTAAGAGAGGGCATGAAAAATCTTTGGCGGGAAGGGTCAAGGATAACCCCGAGACCTTTTATGCATATGTGAAAAACACGCGAATGACGAGAATGAGGTTAGGTCTGATCGAGGACCGTAGTGGGAGACTGTGTATTGAGTTGGAAGAGATAGGAGAGGTCTTGAATGAGTACTTTCCTTCAGTATTTACAAATGAGAAGGACCGCATTGTTGAAGAGGAGAGTATGAAACGGACTGGTAAGCTAGAGGAGATACTTGTTAGGAAGGAAGGTGTGTTGGGCATTTTGAAAAATTTGCTGATAGACAAGTCCCCTGGGCCTGACGAGATATATCCTAGGATTATGTGGGAAGCAAGAGACGAAATTGCAGAGCCGTTGGCAATGATCTTTTCGTCTTCACTGTCAACGGGGAGGTACCGGGCACAGGAGAGTGGCGAATGTTGTGCCCCTGTTCAAAATAGGGAATAGGGATAACCCCGGGAATTACAGACCAGTTCGTCTTACTTCGGTGCTAGGCAAAGCAATGGAAAGGGTACTGAGGCATAGGATTTATGAGTATCCGGAAAGACACTGCTTGATTAGGGACAGCCAGCACGGATTTGTGAGGGGTAGGTCTTGCCTTACAAGTCTTATTGAATTCTTTGAGAAGGTGACAAAGCATGTGCTTGAGTGTAGAACAATGGATGTAGTGTACATGGATTTTAGTAAGGCATTTGATAAGGTTCCTCTTGGTAGGCTTATGCGGAAAGTCAGGAGGCATGGGATAGTGTGAAATTTGGCTAGTTGGATCGAGAACTGGCTCACCGGTCGAAGTCAGTGAGTGGTGGTAGATTGTAAATATTCAGCCTGGAGCCCAGTTACAAGTAGAGTTCCACAGGGATCAGTTCTGGGTCCTCTGCTGTTTGTAAGTTTTATTAATGACTTGGAAGAGGGAGTCGATGGGTGGGTCAGTAAATTTGCAGACGATATGACGATTGGTGGAGTTGTGGATAGTGAGGAGAGCTGTTGTCAGCTGCAAAGGGACTTAGATATGATGCAGAGCTGGGCTGAGGATTGGCAGATGGAGTTCAACTCTGTCAAATGTGAGGTTGTCCATTTTGGAATGACAAATAAGAATGCAGAATACAGGGTTAACGGTAGGGTTCTTAGTAAGGTGGAGGAGCAGAGGGATCTTGGAGTCTATGTTCAAAGCTTTTTGAAAGTTGCCACTCAGGTGGATAGAGCTTGTAAGAAGGCCTTTGATGTATTAGCATTCATTAGCAGAGGGATTGAATTCAAGAGTCGTGAGGTGATGTTTCAGCTGGACAGGACCTTGGTAAGGCCACATTTAGAGTACAGTTTGCAGTTCTGGTCTCCTCACTTTAGGAAAGATGTGGAAGCTTTGGAGAGGGTGCATAGGAGATTAACAAGGATGTTACCTCGAATGGAGAATAGTTGGAGAGTGCTAGGTCTTTTCTTATTGGAACGGCGAAGGATGGGTGGTGACGTGATTGAGGTTTATAAGATGATCAGGGGAATAGATAGAGTAGACAGTCAGAGACTTCTTCCACGGGTACAACAGAGTGTTACAAGGGGACATAAATTTAAAGTGAAAGGTGGAAGTATAGGGGGTATGTCAGGGGTAAGTTCTTTATCCAGAGACTGGTGGGGGCCTGGAATGTGCTGCTTGTCGCAGGGGCAGAGTCAGGATCATTGGTGAGCTTTAAGCGGCAATTGGATAGGTACATGGATAGGTGCTTAAGCTAGGACAAATGTTCGGGCCAACATAGTGAGCTGAAGGGCCTGTTCTGTGCTGTATTGTTCTATGTTCTATGTTCTGTGTTGCCCAATTATGGATAATTACGGATAGTACAGTTCGAGGCATAGATAATATTCTCTGTGACCAGGATTGAGAGTCCTGAAGGTTGTATTGCCTACCTGGTGCTTGAGCTTGGGATATGTCATCTGGAGTGCAGATGAACTTGGAGTGGGAGGGGAATGATTCAGTGGCCAGGGTTCGTGTAGGTACCAACGGGCTGGATAAACAAATGACAATGAGAAGAGGGACGATAAATACATAACTGAACTGTTATATCGGACTGCAAGCAGTGGAAGGAATAATGTAAATGAGCTTGTGACACATACACAAATTGGCAGGTATGACGTGGTGAGCATCACAGTGACGTCACTGCAAGAGGATCAGGATTGGGAGCTGAATATTCAAGGATATCAATCCTGTCGAAATGATAGGCAGGTGGGCAGAGGGACAACTGGTTCTCATTAATATGAAATGGAATTGAGTCAATTCCAAGAAATGAAGTAACATCGGATGGTGTAGAATCTGTGTCGGTAGAATTGGGGAATCAAAAAAGGTGAGAAAATACCATTGAAGTTATGTACAGGCCTCCAAACAGTAGTCAGGATCTGGGGTGCACTATACACCTGGAGATAGAAACATCTGTAGGAAAGGCAACTTTACAGTGATCATGTGGGATTTCATTATGCCGGTGAACTGGGAATTCAGTTTGATACTGTTTTGCAAGAAAAGGATTTTGTAGAACGTCTATGAGATGGCTTTTTGTCGCAGCTTGTGAAGGCAGATTAGATGACGGGAGCTTTAGATGAAGAAAATAATAGGAGGTAGTGATCATAATATGATTGAATTTACTCTGCAATTTCAGATGGAGAAGTTAGAATCAGAGGTAATGGTATTACAGCTGAATACAGGCAATTACAGAGGCATGAGAGAGGAGCTGGATAGAATTAACTGGGAGACGGGCCCAGAAGGAAAGACAGTGGAACAGCAATGACAGGAGATTTTTGGGGTAATTCAAGATGCAGCAGAGAATTATCCCGAGGTAAAAGAGGCATGCTACAGGGAGGATGAGGCAACCATCACTGACTAGGGAAGTCAGGGACAGCATAGAAGTTAATGAAAATGCATATAATGTGGCGAGGGTCAGTGGGAAACCAGAGGATTGAGAAGCTTACAAAGACAAAACAGAGGGCAAACAAAATAAAATAAGGAGGGAGATTATTAAATATGGGTGTAAACGAGCCACTAATATAAAGGAAGTCTATAAGAGCTTCTTTCAATATATAAATTAAAAATGAGAGGCAAAAGTGGACATTGGACTGCTGGAGAATGATACTGGAGAGGTCGTAGTGGTAAACACGAAAAGGCCGAGGAACTGAAAAATTAGTTCACTATGGAAGATATGAGTAATACCTGAACATTCAAGATAGTGAGGGGCCAGAGCTGAGTATGCTGGCCACCAGTATGGATAGCATGCTAGAAAAATCTGAATGGCCTGTAGGTGGTTAAATATCCTGGACCGGGTGGACTACATTCCAGAGATATAAGGATGTGTGGAGATAGTGGTGATCTTTCAAGAATCACTAGAGTAAGGAACGATCCCAGAACACTGGAAACCCACTAACGTGACACCCCATTGTAACAAGGGCGTGAGGAAAAAGACAAAAAGAAATCCACAATTAATAGCTTAACTTCGGTCGTGGGTGAGATCCTGGAATCCATTGTGAAGGATGAGGTTTCTGAATACTTCAAAGTGTTTGGTAAAATAGGGCAAAATCACTTTGGTTTCATCAAGGGAAGATCATTCCTGAAAATCTGTTGGAATTATTTGAAGAGGAAATGAGCAGGCTTGATCAAGTACAGGCAATGGATGTTATCCACCTGGATTTCAAGAAGACCTTTGACAAGGTGTCACACAGGAGATGACTGAGTACGTTTCGGGTCCGTGGTGTTCGAAGCAAGGGAGTAGCATGAATGGAAGCTTGTCTGTCTGCCAGAAAGCAGAGAGTGGGGATAGAATAGTCCGTCTCAGAATGGCAGTAGGTGACAAGTGGTGATTTACAAGGCTCAGTATTGGAATCGTAACTTTTTACTTGTTACATTAATAATCTAGATAATGGAACTGAGTGTACTCTGGCTATGATGGCAGACGATTCATAGATAGGCAGATGGACTGTGCCGTATTGAGGAGGCGGAGAGACTGAAGAAGGAGATTGGCAGATGCATTCCAACGTTGAAAAGTGTGTGGTTATTCACTTTGGCATGAAAATAGAGGCATGGTCTTTTTTTTAAATGGGGAGAAAATTCAGAAATCTGAAGTGCAAAGGGACTTGGGAGTTCTAGTACAGGGTTCTCTCAAGGTAAGCTTGCAGGTTGAGGCAGTAGTCAGGAGGACAATTTGATTTATTATCGATGGCATTTATTATGAGATAAATTGAATATAAAACAGATTGTTTGGTCAGACCACATTTGGAGTATTGTGCGAAAAGTTAAGCCCCAGAACTCAGGAAGGATGTAGAGGCTCTGGAGCTTGTGCAGAATATTTTCACGAGAATGGTCATAGGTATGAAAAGTTTATCGTATGAGGAATGTTTTTGGGCTCTGGATCTATCCTCGGTAAAGTTTAGAAGGATGAGAAGGAAAGTAATGGAAGCGCAGGATGCTGAATTACCGGGACAGAGTTGATGTTGGTAAGATGTTTTTATTGGACGAGAGGTCGAAGACACAGACTTTGATGAAAGGGAACATCTTTTAAAACAGTGATAAGGAGAAAGGTCTTTAACCAGCGAATGGCGAATCTTTGAAATGTATTGCCACAGATGGCAGTGGGGGCCAGGTCATTAAGTATATTTGAGACGGAGATAGATAGGTTCTTGATTATCCAGGGGATGAAGAATTGCGAGAAGAAGGCTGGATAATGGATTTGAGAAACCTATCGGCGATTATTGAATGATGGGCAGACTCAACGCGCTAATTGGCCTAATCGCTGTTCCTGTATCTTATAGACTTATATTCTAAACCTGAAGGAGTCACCGTGCATCTCTGAAAAGATGGATTCATGTTCTTCGTGAATGTCAGATCCTCGTGGGAATAGATAACTATTTTAGAATGAACGTATTGTGGCTGCTGTCAAGGTGGTGGTTAATATGACATTCAGTGCAGGATCACACACCAATTGGACTGTATTAATGTGGTGAGAGTTTATTCAAAACCTGGACTTGTCTGTCTCTCTGAATCACCATGGGGGTGGAGGTTGAGGTGGGTGGGTGTAACGTCCTCAGAGGCACTTAAACTATCCAGAATCATGCATCCTGAGTGAAACAGCAGACATGGAATTTATCACCTTCTCATTATCTGTTTAAATGCAATTAGTGTTTGCCCATCCCACTCAGTGTTCAATGCAATCGTCTCTTATTCTCTGAAAGCACTACAGATCCGCATTGTGCCATTGTTCCAGGGATTAATCGGGTGGAACCCCTATTCGCTCTGTCTGTGGTAAGTAGATCACTCCATATAAAGGAGAGAAAATCTGTCTACAATACCCCAAATACTGCCTCAAAAAGAAACTCTCAAGTTTGATCACAATAAATCATTTCCCTCACTTAGCTGGCTCCGTTTCCTTCATGTGACAAAGGAAACCATTCATTTACAATGCATTACCACTGATGTGGAAAGTCAAATATCCTTACATCTGTAGCGCAGCATCAATAAAGCCAGGACCAGTGGTGCCTATTGAGATGGACATCACTCCCAAGGAGAGACTCAATCACAAAGAATACGTCTAAAACAGTGAATGGCCACCTACTTGAATGGTAATCAGGTGTCGGATTATGGGAAACAGGCAGAGAAAGGGAGCTGCCTTCACTTTTGTTTTTCCCTCAGGGGATGTGTGCAGCCCTGGTCAGGCCAGCATGTTGTACAGGCCTTGAACTGAGTGCCTGGTTCAGCTGTTCCACAGGCCAGTAAAGAGTAAAACAAACTGCTGTAAATTTGCAGTTAAACAGAGACCTGACCGGGGAAGTATGAAACCATTGCCTTCTCTAATGGGCATCAGCCAAGCCGGTATCAACAGATTGCTATTCTGTGCATCTATATTACGAGCCACTGAAGTGACCACCATACACTATCTTCCCATCTTTTAGATTCTGCACAGAGAAAAAGTTAAACATCTCAAGTTCAATTATTTTGCGACGCACACGTGGTAAGAAGGGGCTTGAATTGTATTAGAATTAACAAAGGCGCAAACAATGGTTTATTCAGAAGTTGCACTGAGGCTCAGGAGGATACTTGGACGTCTTAATGTTTGTACTGGACAGGATTGGTATGTGGGGATGATATGGAGATGTAAACTTTGCAGGAGAAAATGAATCAAGAAGGTTGAGAACAGTGTGTTTCATCCTCTCATATTGGGAGTAATTTGTCAATAATAATTTGCTAGTTATTATTTCCAAGGAATGGAATCTTTGATTGGAACTGAAAAAGTTGACTTGCACCTTTACAAAATTTACATATCATCAGCATCAATTCAGTTCAGTCGACAGACAGAGTGACTTACCAGGAACACCAACTATAGCAAGAATAGGATAGTAACTAGCTTGAATAACCATCAGTGCATCTTCAATCTGATATGCTAATGATATCCAAGGCTGGGAAAGCCGGTAAAGACCATAGGATAAACGCCTGTCCATTGTTGGAACAGTGCAGTCTAATGTTCTCACAGACTGATCTCTCCTCCGCCTCATTGGAGCTGCTGATCCCTGCTACTGGTGTGGATTGTGCTCCCGCTCATACTATGGGATAAAACACTGAAAGCATTCCCTTATTGATAGAAGAGAGAAACTCTCTCGGAATGGTTAGAATCCACGGAGACTGACACAATCACAATCGCTGAACAAATAACTCCAGTTAACCGAATGGAATTCAATACTGTTTTATTAAAGTTCAAAATAACTTTGAACCTTTATGCTTTCTAGGTGTGATATGTGAGTGTGACTGAAGGAAGGAATGTTGAAGATAGCAGATTGATTGTGTGTAATCATTCAGTCTACCTTGGACATGGAAGTAATGCCAGAGGCTTGGCGGAACATAAACGTGCTTTTCTGCTCATAAATAGAGAAATAAATCCTGTAACTACAGATCAGTCATCGCAATATCTGTAAAACATTGAGAGACCATCTTTTGTCCATGCTCTGATGGCAAATTGTGTCTAAGAAAACGAATGGCATGAATATGTTAACAGAGAATTGTAAGTGACAAACACAATTTAGATTGTTATTCCAGAATGAGACAGGGCAGGTGTCGGTTATATTGTTGATGGTATCCATGTTAACGAACTGTGGTGAAGTGTCATTTAATGGACTTCAATTACATTGTGATTATGACATTGGGGAAAGACAGAAGATGGAGAGGACTGGGGGACATGGTTGTTGAGAGTGGGTAGAGGGACAGTGAGGTTTTCCAGGCACCAGTATTGGAACGTTACTCTTTATAACTCATATAAAGAACAGATTCAAGGATACATTTACAATGAGGAAATAGCAGAGACAATATTAATGAAATGCATTCATGCAATATAAAATACAGAAACAACATGATATACATATATGTTTTCTGCATATACTAATATATGCAAAGTACAAAGAGGTAAGGTTGATAGAATGCACACCTGATACTGTGCTATATAAATTGAAATGAGGATTACAAAACTAGGTAAGTGGTGTGCAAACTTTATCCATTATTATTTCACCTACAGCTGAGATGTTTATTTCCCCTCAGTTAGTGAGTCCCCTGACAGAGATTCTCTGGCCTAGTCTCTCATACAGTACCGGGGGGTGGGGGGAAGGGGTGACATCATTTCCTGTTGCTCATGGCACAGTCTATTTAAAAAGTCTGCTTTCCACATGGAACCAATCTATTGGCCGAATGGGTTCTGTTTAGTTGTCAGGAAATTATGTGATATTATTGGAAATAAATACTCTGGGATGACAGCCAGTATCAGCATAGTGCTGACAGGGTATGGCGCCCAGACAAAGGGCTTACAGTGCAGAGGAATTTCTAAATAAAACTTATAATTTCTATCTGCCCATATTTATATACTCTAATGCGGTCTCCTGATCTGTCTAACTTCAAACTCATCTAACACCTCTCTCACTTAGTTAGTCACTCCCCTTTCTATCCTCTCTCAGTTTATCTCCCTTCAAATTCTTTCTCTCTGTTTATTTCTCTAACACACCATCTGTCTCCACACACTCTCTCTACCTCTGTTTGTGCTGTTGGAGAGCTTGTGACACCTCGATGGACTGAATGGCCTCCATCTGTGCTCTAATAATTCTGAGGTTCTCTGACCCACAATAAATACTTTAGGTGCCTGGACAGACATGCTGGTCTGGTGACACGTACAGTGCACAGTCAGCCATTCTTCCTTCCTGTTCTTTTCTGATGTGCAGCTGCCTTGAAATGCTGTTCAACCGAAACAATATACGGGTCACTGCAGCGGACAGCTGGAACTGACAACTGGATGCGGCAGAGACAAACCATTATAAATGCCGGAGGAAAAATCACCGAAGCGCTTCACAGGTGGGTCCCAAGCACTGAGGATGTCACCTAGACAGGGAACGAAATGTCTGCAACACAAATTCCCAGCTCAGCGAACAGAACCACAACAAAAGTTTAAGTAGTTCCAATTTGACCACCTCGATGGGACAGGTTGTCTGATTTGAATATGAACAGGAAAGTAGTGTTTTTGATGATGAACATTTTAGACCTTTCTGTTATTAGAAGGGTGATCAGTGTTCCATGAAATATTATTGCTGAGCGCTGTAATAAATTTCACCTGTTTTGTTAAATTCAACAATATTAGCGTCGCAGGATCGATCCTTCAAAAATACCAGACTGAAAATGACAATCATCGTATATACAATGTACTCCCGCCAGATGAGACTCACAGATAGCAGCTTATATTCAACATATTACTGCGCTACTGGTTAACACTGAATCCTCCCACCATTCATATTACAGGGGTTACCATTGACCAGAGGGTGAAGTCAAATCAACATACAGATACAAGGGGTACAAGAGTAGGTCTGAGATTTACAATTCTGCACTGAATAATAGACTGTATGACCATAAGGCATGAGATATAGCAATAGATTTAGGCCATTCAGCCTATCTCTTCATTCTGAAACTGTGCCATTTTGTCTTAGTCTCTAAAACTAGTGGAAATATCTTCTATACTCTAACTGTATCAATCGATGCAGTAATCAATCAGTTGCGCTCCCTCCCATTCTTCTAAATTCCATTGAGGACAGACAGAGAGCCCTCAACTGCCGCTCATATCACAAGCCATCATTCCCAGGATAGATCATGTCCAACACCCGTAGATCCTTCCCCAGAACAGCTCACAATAATCCAAATGCTGTCTGACCATAGCCCATTACATTCTCAGCAGTATGTCTCCGCCCTTGTATTCTCACTCTCTTGAAATGAATGTTAGCATTGCATTTGCTTTCCTAACTGCCAACTGCACATGCGCATTAACCGTAAGAGAGGGTGAGGACTCCAAACTCCTTTTGTGCTTCAGATTTCATGAAGCCTTTTAGAACATAGTATCTGCCTGTATTCTGCTTACTGAAGTTCATAATCTCACACGTTCCCATGTTGTGTTCTATCATCCACGTGTTTTCCTATTGTCCTAATCTGTCCAACTCTTTCTGCAGCCTCCCCACTTCCTCAATATCACCGGCCTATCCAATCATCATTGTATCATCTGCAAACCTGGTAAAACTGCCGTCAGGTCGGATGGTTCACGTAAATGGTACTTCCTGACTACCTAAGAAAGGTCCACCATTGAAAAGGCACAACGCTCAAGATGATTGACTCCATTCAGGTTAATGCAGCATGACTGGAATTACACCTGCAAAGTCTTCACTCCTTGCACCACTGACACTGACACCCTGCCCATCATTTAATTATGAATTTTTCGCATTATGGTGACACAAAACTTGATGGCCCATGATCCCAGTTTATTAATGGCAATCTGTCTCAATGCTGACTGTGTGATGCTCACACCGACAAATGTCATTGTGTGTTTAAGACAACAGAGGGAGGTGGGGGGAGGGGATGTCGGTCATAAATGACTGTGTGACTGTCACTGAGGGCTGACATTAGCCGTGAAAGCCCCAGATGTACCTGTGGCTGTTGTCACCGCTGCAGGCAAGGTCAGTCTTTCAGTGAAATCAAAGAAAGTGATGGGCCTGGACAGTGTTTCTGGCTGAGCACTCAGATCCTGTTTGTACCAACTAGCAGAGATATTCACATACAACTTTAGCTTCTCCCTCCAGACGATGAAGTCCCAAACGGATTCAAGAAGGTCATCATCATCCTTGTAAGTGAGAAAGCACATGGAACATGCCCTTAGAGACGACAATCCAGTGACTCCAACCTCAATAATCATGAAGTGCTTTGAGAGGCTGGTTATGGCCTACACCAACTCCAGTCTCCCAGCCTGACCTGCTGCCCTATAATTTGCCGACTGATGTAACGGGTTCAAAAAGGATGCCATATCCGAGCCTGCACGCATCCTTGGAACATCTGGACAACAAGGACACCTACGCCAGACTCCTGCTCATTGACTAAAGCTCCACCTTCAAAATCATTATCCCTTACAGACTAATCACAAAACTCCGAGACCTTGGTCTCGGTTCCATCCTCTGCAACTGGCTCCTCAGATTTCTGACCCACAATCGTGAAGATAGGTTAAAACCACCTCGTCCACAATAACAATCAACACGAAAGCTGCAGAAGGATGTGTTCTCAACACCCAACAATACTCCCTGTACACCCACGGCTCACTACTGTCCTCCCTATACACGCATGGCTGTGCCCTCAGCCCACTACTGCCCTCCCTATGCACCCATAGCTGTACCCTCAGCACCTTACTGTACGCCCTCCACACCCATAGATGTGACCTTAACCCCCTACTGTATTCCCTGTACACCCACGTCTGTGCCCTCAGCCCCTTACTGTATTCCATGTATACCCAAGTCTGTGCCCTCAGCCCCTTACTGTATTCCATGTATACCCACGTCTGTGCCCTCAGCCCCTATGGTACTCCAGGTACACCCACGGCTGTGTCCTCAGCCCCTTAGTGTGTTCTTTGTACACCCACGGCTGTGTCCTCAACCAACTACTGTAATCCCTGTACACACACGGCTGTGTCCTAAGCCCCCTAATGTCCTCCCTGTACACCCACGGCTGTGTCCTCAGTCCCCTACGTAATCCCTATACAGCCAAGGCTGAGTTTCCAAATTCCAAACAACGCCAGCTACAAGTTCGCTTATGACATCACTATAGCAATACGGATATTAAACAACAACGAATCAGAATGCAGAAAGGAGATATAGGGCTTGGTGGCAAGGTATATTGAAAATGACCTCTCTCTAATCCGGCAAATGTAAAGGACTGTTCATTGACTTTATGAAGAAAGGAGGGGAACATACTCCATCTACATCAACCATTTGAGGGAGTGCAGAGCATGAAGTCCCTCGGAATAATGATAACTCACAACCTGTCCTGAACTTCTCACATAGGTCCAATGGTCGGGAAGGTTCAACAATGCCTCTCCTTCCTGAGGTGATACAGGAAATTCAGCATTTGCTACTTCTACACATGCACCATTGAGAGTGTATTGTCCCGGTGCATAACAGCCTGGTATGGCAACTGCCCCAGTCAGGACCGTGAGAAACTACAGAAGATTGGGTGCACAGCACTGACCAACACAAACTCTAACATCCCAACCATTGATTCCATTTACATGGCTTGTTGCCGCAGAAAAGCTGCCAACCTCTACCCCAGATGACTGAGGGAAGGGAGACAGGAAATAGCTGGGGCATTAAGAGATATCTTTGTAGCATCCGTGAACACGGCTGAGGTCCTGGAAGACCGGAAAATTGTTAATCCCCTTGTTTAAGAAAGGTAGTAGGGACAATCCAGTCAATTATAGATCGGTGAGACTGATGTCAGGGGTAGGGAATCTGCTGGAGAATATACTGAGGGTTAGGATCTACTCTCATTTGGATGAAAACAGACTTATCAGTGATGGACAACATGGTTTTGTGCAGGGAAGGTCATGTTTGAACAACTCAATAGAATTCTTTGAGGAAGTGACAAAGTTGATTGATGAGGGAGATACTGTAGATGTAATGTACATGGCCTTCAGGAAGGCTTTTGGTATGTTTCCCCATGGTCGGGTTATGGAGAAAGTGAAAGTCCCATGGTGCGTTAGCTTCGTGGATAAAGGACTGGCTGGGCAACAGGAGGCAGAGAATAGCAGGGGGAGAGAGTTTCTCAGAATGGAGAACTGTGACCAGTGGTTCCATTGAAGATGTTTCTGGAAAGATACATGAATGGGCAGGGAGCAAATGGATACTCACAACCTGAAAATAGGCGACAGATTTAGATAGAGGATTTGGATCGGCGCAGGCTTGGACCATCAAATGGCCTGTTTCTGTGCTGGAATGTTTGTTCTAACATGGTCAAAGACCCATCACATACCAGTAAGGGTCTCCCACAACCTCTTCTATCAGGCTAAAAGACGTGGAAGCTTGAAAACACTGAGCAGCTGGTTCAGTAACAGCTTCTTCCTGGTTGTTATTAGACTGATGAATGTACTCTCTAATCTCAGATAATACTGATCTTGTTCATGTTGATCTCGCCTCGCGCACGCTCTGTGCAGCGTAACCTATATGCCTCTCAGGCATGTTTTACAACCATTGTTCTGCACATCCTTGCCTACTAAGATCAGCCTGTACACCTTGGTACAGGTCAAAGTAAATCCTCATCTCCCTCCCCCCAGCTCACTCCGAACTCTCTCTGGTCCTCACCCCCAGCACCTCTCATTCCCCATCCCAAGCTCACTCTGTGCTTTGTGTCTCACTATTTCTCTCACACTGTCTGTTTCCTTGTATTTTCCTTTTCTCTGTGTTCTGTTTCTTTCCATGAAATGATTATCTCCCCTTCTCCCTGTCCATGTGGCTGTTTGTTTCTTGTTTTGTTTCCTTTCTCTGTTTTACTTACTGTCCTTCTAGTTACCTCGCTGTGTTCTCTCCCTCCTTATACGTGTCTGTCTATTTCTCCCTCGTTGTGATGGTGATGGCTTCTCTATTCTTTTGAAGCATGTGATGGCTCTTTGGTTGGATGTTGGCAATAAAATAAACTTCCTGATGAAGGGCTTATGCCCGAAACGTCGAATTTCCTGTTCCTTGGATGCTGCCTGACCTGCTGTGCTTTAACCAGCAACACATTTTCAACTGTGATCTCCAGCATCTGCAGACCTCATTTTGTACCCGAAGATTTAAACCTTCTGCGAATCCTCTTGCAAGGATGACTTCCGTGAAGAAGCTCTCTTCCTCCCTCTACAAGGATTTCAGTGAGTGTCTCTCTCACTGCACCCCCCAGGGCATCTCCTCTGCACAGATACTCTTCAGCCACGTTCTCAAACAGTTTCCTGATGAAGGGCTTATGCCCGAAACGTCGAATTTCCTATTCCTTGGATGCGGCCTGACCTGCTGTGCTTTAACCAGCAACACATTTTCAACAATAAAATAAACGCACCTGTGTTTTGGTATCTTGGACATAATTTAAATTTATTGGTTAAATTTCAATTGTTGTCAAAAAAACAACCAGAACTTGGATATCCATTTAACAGCCAAATATACATCTAACAAATGTTACATCTAAATATATTGGAACTACCTTCTCCCAGTGCTCGGCATACTGGCAACTTAAAGCATTCTATTCTTGTGCACAATAGTGTGATGGTAACAGCTCTTCACAAGACCATAAGAAACTACAGACGGTTGTGCGCACAGCCCAGACTATCATGGAAGACAACCTTCCATCCATTTATACTTCTCATTGTCAGCAAAATGCTGGCAAGATCAAATATCTCTCCAAAACCAGTAATGATCTCCTACAACCTCGTCCAAAAGGGAGAAGATACAGAGGCTTGAAAACATGGACCAGCATGCTCAGGAACACATTCTTCCTTACCTTAATTACACTGACGAATTGAAATCTCTAACTTTTCAAATAATATTAATCTTGTGAAAGTCGATCTTGCTTTGCACACCTCCTGCGCAGCTGTCACCTTGTGTGTCTCACTCTGAGTAAGTGCCATTGAGGCTCAAGTTCTTCTCAAGGGCAAGAAAATGAGTGAACTAATGCTGGCCCAGCCATTGGTACCTATTTCACATTAATAAATTTAAGAAGATGACGACACTCAGTGAAGACAGACAAGTGGGATCAAATCGCTTTAAACGTGATCTTAGATATATGCAGGTTTCCCTCGGTATCTGAAAGTAGAGTGTTCCTACAAAACCTTTCATAAGCTGATATGGTGTAAAGCAAAGTAACATTAATTTATGTGGGAGAACAATCATCTTTGTTGGGAAAAGTGAAAATCCTCTTCAGATTTCTTTTGGTTAGTGAAAACAGGACGTAATGGAGGTTTTTCAGAAACTGAAGTGGCAAAAAACGAATTTTTGAAAAGCGGGATATACATGTACCGGCATGGACATGATATTCAGGAAGATGGGAAAAGTTAAAAATAAATAAGGTGAATCTCACATTTTATTTCCATCCAAGCTGATTAGCAATCGTTTTGTTTGCTCTTTTTCTTCTAACTCTCTTTTTCTCTATCGATTTAACTCACTCCTCCTCCCCTTCAAAGCAGACTTCCCTGTCACCAGCATTATTCACACTATTTTCCAACTATTTTCAGTTCAGAGAAGCTCCCCAGCACTTTCTGTTCTTTTCTTTGCATTTATTATGCAATTCCAGATCTCCAGCATCTTCTTTTATTTGGTTTAATCATCAAAGTCACTTGAAACAATGTCTTTTGTTTAATAAGCTTTGCTCCTGAATTATATCCAGCGACATTCCTACTCTGACACATTGTCCTAACCATGAAGTAACGTCTGAGACAAGAACAATTTTGTGATTGAAATACTTGTAACTGGAAAAGTGGCCAGAAAAGAGCTTGAAACATAAGGTCTGAATTTTGCCAACGTGCAGCCAATGGGTTGTTCAGCCACTGCACTGACGCAAAGATGGACATTGGGGATATTATGAGCTGGTAGAGGACAGGGTTGGTGACAGAGGGAACATGAGACATACATCAGTTCAGTGCAAAAGGGGATCTCGAGGTTGTTCACAGTTTTGTTCTCAGATGTTTGTAAGTGATCTGCAATTCAGATGAATGGAGAGAGCAATTTGAATTGAAGATAATAGTTTCTTTCTCTGACAAATATAGATAACAGAAATTGTAATGAAGTTCAAATTTGTTTATGGGATTAATGAATGGGCAGAGGTAGAGAACACCAGCAATAGTGAGAATAGGTTAGTAACACACCCTCCACCCCGCCCAAAATGATATTCAGCACCGCTAATATCCGATATGGTAGAAATTCCCAATAGAGGGAAATGTTGGAAAAGACCCAAGGAAAGCCTCCTTTCCATTGGTGTAATTATCCAGTCCATTATTCTCAGATTCAGACCTGTCCTCTCCACGTCGGTGCAGCTGCTGATCTCTGTTACTGTTGGAGCTGATGCATCTGCTCCTACACTGGGATAGTGCACTGTCACCAATAGGAGAGGAAAAACCTCCAGCGACACAGTTGCATTGCATGGAGACTGATAGCAATCACAGTCACAGAGCAAACAGTTCTAGCTTTCAATACAGCACATTCAGTTCACAATATAACTGGACTGGCCTGGATGCTGACATTGCTGGCCTTTGGTCACATCTCCCATCACCAATTGCTCTAGTGAAGTCAGTTGTGAGGGAGAATGTTGGATGTTTTCTTATTGCAGGCTACATGACTCTGCTCTGTTGTACGTTTGCAATGCTGTAACTATCTTACCCAGAATTTAAGCCACTCCACTAAAAAAAGAAACACAGTCAGGATGTTGTTACTGTGCTGATCTCTCCTCCATGGGAACAAACCAGCCAACAGACTGTCACTGGGAACAGTTGCCCTGAACATAGACAGGAAGTGTAGACTACTCTGAATGTTCTTCTCACTGCTCTAATAAAGGAACGTTGGACCTTCCATTCATAACATGCTTCAGTAATTAATTTATACAAATTGACAAACATCTTAATGCAGTTTTACTTTCTGTAACAGTCCAAAACCAAAAGTGGACTTATTCATTAAGACTTATCAGGTCAGGTTTAGCTAGGAATTAGGGCGGAATGGGGGCAGTTGCTGTGGAGTCTGCATGGGAAGTACAATGATATTCCCCAGTTATCATCACTCTTAACGTCAGATAGAATTGAATATAGTTCACAACAAGGAACGAGCCAACGTTTGGGAGATGCAATGCTGAATGACAATATGAACTGAACAGGATCATTTAAAATGCGATAAACTGAACTATATTTTATATACACACCATTTAATCATTGGGAATACAGATTGAGTAGGGCCATCACACCTGAAACATTAACTTTGATGTCTCTTCACAGATACAGCCAGACCTGCTGAGCTTTCCCTCCAAGTCTGTTTTTGTTTGAGATTGATCATATTGTTCATATCTGGCAGAATGCTTAAAATTAAAAGCAGATGCTGATAACAAAATGTACAGAGCTACGGGGACTATACAGGAAAATAATGGTAGAAATATCGCTCATTCCAAACTGGAAGAGACAATGGGCTGATTTTTCACCACCTTTCTGTAATAATTCTATGTAATGCATTGAAAGCTTTTGGAGATTAGGGAGACAAGCTAGTTCAACGACGGACACAGAATGATCCATCATCAAAAAATTATCCCTATTATTTCATGAAGTTCAGCTGCCTCTCAAATGCATTTTCAAGCAAAATAGATTTCCAGAGATTTCCAGAAATTTACAAGATGTTCAGAATGTTTTTGTACTTTCTATCTTAAAGAAGAAGCAGATTTCGGCTGTAATTCAGGTGTCACAGACACACCAACTGTAATTGATCAAGAAAGTGCCACATTGTCTAAATATTACCAATGTCAACACGTAGACCTGTCAAGAAACATGAAATACAGAGATAATGGAAACATGAAAAACAAACAGAAAATGCTGGAGAAACGAAAAAGATGAAGAAGTATCTGCAGAGACAACAGAATTAACATATGTCATATGATGTGACACTGTCCTGAAAAGTCATGTTGGAATGAAAGGTTAATGTTTTTGCATCTCTGCTCAGATGTTGCCAGATCTACTGAGTTTCACTCCAGCTCTTTTGATTTCTTTCTTCTTTTTGAACTGTGACTAAGTGTTGGTCTGAATGATAGCAGCAAAGCTGCTATCTCAGTTGAATATCGAATAACTTGTTATGAACATTAAATGAGAAATTAGAACGTTCCTATTTTTGACAGGGCTCTAAATATCGGTGACGTATTGCATTGTGAGAACTTGCGATGAAAATGTTGAAACAAAACAGGAGTTGCTGTAAATGCTCAGCAGGTCTGGCAGCATCTATGCCGACAAATCAGAATTAACGTTTCAGGTCCAGTGCCCCTTCCTCAGAACTGATGGTAACACGGAAAATGTTGGTTTATATGTAGAAGAGACTGGATAGCTCTTAATGGAGACTGTTAGTAGCTAACAATAGAGTGTGAGTAATGGAAAGCTATATCACAACTCGAGGAGAAAGTGAGGTCTACAGATGCTGGAGATCAGAGCTAAAATGTGTTGCTGGAAAAGCGCAGCAGGTCCGGCAGCATTCAAGGAGCAGGAACTTCGACGTTTCGGGCAAAGAAGGGCTTCTTCCTGAAATGTCGAATTTCCTGTTCCTTGGATGCTGCCTATATGACATCTCGGCCTGGTGTATGGGTAGGGGGCTAGGACATAGGGGAGTTCAGGCTCGAAAATTATTGAACTTGATTATGAATCTAAAGGGCTGCAGGGTCCACACATGGAAAATGAGGTGTTCTTCCAGCTTGCGTCGAACATTTCAGGAACACTGCAGCCAGCCTGACACAGAGATATCGGCCAGGGAACAGGATGGGCTGTTAAACTGTCAGGCAATTGAAAGCTCAGAGTCATTTGCAGTGGTACAACTTGGATGTTCTACGAAGCGGTCACCCAGTCTACTCTTCATTTCCCCGATGTAGAGGAGACCACATTGTGAGCAGTTCATGTAGTAGACCGGATTCTGGGAAATGTTGGTAAGGTGCTGCTTCATCTGGAGGGTATAGTTGGGCACTTCGATAGTTATGAGGTGGGAGGTAAATGGGAAAATGTTACACGTCTGGGAGGGGAAGAGAAGTGGACCTGTGTTGAGAATGAATAAGGAGTAGACCAGTGTGTGCTGGAGGGAATGATCTCTCTAGAAGGTGGACAATGGGGGAGAGGTGAATATGTGCAGGTGGGGGCATCTCGCTGGAGGTGGGGAAAATGCGGGCTGATTATCATCTGCATGTGAATGTTGGTGGGATAGTAGTTAAAGACAAGGGAAACGCCGTTGCTAGTGGGAAGGTGAGGGAAAAACTTGAAGTGCAGGAGATGGGTCAGACTCGGTTGAGGATCCTGTTGACAACAACGATGGGGAATCCCTTGATTGGGGAACAAGGTGGACATTTCAAAGGCCTCCTTGTTGAATTTAGTATCATCAGAAGCAATGTGGTGAGAACGGAGGAACTGGGGGAATGGAATTGAGTCTACGCAGGAAACTTGGTGTGAGGAAGTATACTCCAGGAAGCTGTGGGAGTCGGTGGGTTAATACTGGACACCTGCGGCTTGTCTATCCCCAGAAATGGAAGCGGAGATGTTGAGGAAAGGAAGGAAGGAGTCTGATATAGACCAGATGAAAGTGATGGAGGGGTTCAAATTCCAAGTGAAATCGGTGAACTTTTCCAATTCCGGACAAGATAGAGATGCAGCAGCGATTATATCATCGATATACCGGACAAACATTGTGGATGGGTGCTGAAATACAACTGGAACAGGGAATGTTCGACGTACGCCAAGAAGAAACAGACATACGTGTGTATCCATGCACTTCCTCTGTGTTGCAGGAGCAGGCTGAAGCAATTGGCCTGCCCAGGCAGTTCTGTTTGTGAATTTTAGCGGGGAGATAGAAGTGAGCACTGCTATCAGAGGACCATCAAATTGGGGGCAGTTAGGGGGAGGGGTGAGTGGGGCAGGAATTCCCAGATGAAATATGGTCAGTTATCATAGTTGATAAAATGCCATGATGTGCCGTGGTAGGGTCATAGTGCAGGGGGAGATTAGAGGAGGTATCTGAGAGTGGGCGTTCTACCTCTGCAATTTCGAAATCAGTCCCCCAGACTTATCGGGACAGGCTGAGTAACACAGTTAGGGTTGGATCTGAGCACATGGAGTGTAGACTGTTCCGACAGTGACAGGTTGGATTTGGCGAGGTAAGTGCAGAGAAATTAAGACAACCAATGTCATGTGGAGATTTCTCAATGAACCGATCTAGTTCAGGTAAAGGTCAGATGGAGGGAGAGTGTTGCAGCTGGGTAACGGGGTATATGGGACAGGGAGAGGAATCTTGCCGAAATAAATGGGCTCTGAGGCGAAAACAGGGGAAGAGCTCAACTTAATGTCATGCCTAAAATTCTTTAAAGTGGGGGCACAGAGAAGTAAAGTGCAGATATTTGCTAAGTACAGAACATTCAGCATCAGAGACTGGAAGTTCAGGAGGGATGGTGAATGAACGACAGGAGGTGGAGTTGGGGGAGGGATGGAGTCAGAGGGCAGGGTATGGGAGTGGAGGAAGTTTCCAGAGAGTCAAGGACATCTCCACGTTGTTGTAAATTGTGTGCCCAGTACATCTGGTCAGCACAGCGAATGAGCCAGTCAATAAATTAAAACTGTGGAGTGGTAAAGCCTTGAAACAATATGATGCGTTGCTGCTGGACTGAGAAAATGTTGATCTCCGTGGTACTGATATCGCACGATCAGTCCTCAGAAAGCAACTGATTGAAAATAATTGGGAAGATAATCTTATTGTAACGTCCTAATTTCACTGGAGTGACACTCAAGCAGCAAGGTCTTTCTTTTTGTAGACTTTAGACCAATCTGAAAACATAATATATCTTGATGTTATTAACAGGACAAATTTATCCATGGTTTATGAATGCACTAACAAGGGCAGAGTTTATTTCTCATTCCCAATAGCTCTGGGGAAAATGTCTTTGTTCAGTGAGGAAATTACCAGTGCAGAACTTCCTGCGATTGCCATTGACCACAATTTATTCAGGATCCCTGACGTCACATGAGTCAAATACTATTTTGAAGCAACGCAAGCTGCTCTGACCTCACCTCAACTGACATTGGAAAATTAGTGAAATGAATAAAGAACAAAGCAAAGTACACAGCCTATTTGAACAATGTGCTCACTCTACTCACAATTTTTAATGGAAAACTGATGCACGGATTTCTGATCCTGAGGAGAGGTTTGTCCTATTTGTGATGAGGCTGTTTGGTTAAATGCTGTGGTAGAGAGACAGAAAGACACTTAACTCTGTACCATGGCGAACTAAACCAACCTGTTCACGGTGCATCAGACAGTGACAGAAACGCACTATTGTCTGTTCCTATGTGATATTGATCATCTCAATCTCATCACTGACTGATGACAAATAGCAGCACAGATGTCAGCGGCTCCCATTATCCCAGTTGGAAAGCAAAAAGGGGAAGGGATGGCCATAGAAAGTGGGACTAACTGGGGAATTGGTATAACTTAAAGTGTGAGTGGCAGAAGAAGTGTGTGAAGGGAGATCATCAGTGGAAGAGTATGTAGCAGCAGAAGGGGTAGTGCAAGAGGAGTAGGAGTGTAAGAAAAGAGTAGGACGGAGGAGGAAGAATGGCAGATGAAGTTTTAGTGACAGGGAAATGATTGTTTTTGAGGAAGTGAGATTGGATGAGAAAACATCACTGTTCAAGAAAATCAGGATCTGGTTTCCATTCAAAATGTAGAAAGGATTTCTTGTACTTTTTCTTCTATCACTTGATTCTTGTTCAGGTTGGACATGAATTATATATTTCTATATCGCCATCAAGTGCAGACGACATTTTTCTTTTTCCCCTACGGTGGTGTTTCAATATTTTTGATTTTATTTGCAGTATATATTTGCTTCCAATTCATGGTGGATATGAGAATATGATTTGATCTTCTGCAGTTTGCCCATAACATAAAATTTATTTGAATATTTATGCTCATCACACTCGCTGATTTAAACAAACAATGAATGAGTACATGTCCATCCTGCAGATTAAATAAATTCTTCTACTCTAGCAATTGCAGGGAATGTAACAAAGAACAGTTCCACACAAAATACTAACGTTCCACTGCAAGGTGCCAAACCCTAGTTTTTCATAAATTATTTACAATGTTTCTAAATAAAATATGCAGAGGGGCAGAGTGTAAAAGGTGAATTCAACTCTGTGTCGAAAATGCTATTTGTGGCTCCCTCGTAAAATGTGTGAACTACATCACTCATAAATTCACCAAAATAAGAAAAGCAAGAGATTGTAGTTGTCAAATAATCCTCTTAATAACATCTGAAGAACAGGGAGGAAATCACGGTTTGTTCGTGATATTCAGAAATGACGATTGTGAGAATGTGGGAGCTGGGGAGCAGTGGAATGATACCAATGTTATGGATGACACAAAGATGACCTGGGTGGATCACAGTCAGGAGGGAAGTGTTAGGCTACAGGAGGATAGAAACAGATTATTCAGATAGCCAGATCAATGGCCTGATGAAATTTAACACCGATAAATTGGGAAGATGCAAGTCAGAAGTAGCAAGACAAGTGAGTACTCAAAAGTGTGTATGAAAAAGGAAGGCTAAATTTGCTCGTTTTTTTTTCTTTTCAGCAGGGAAGGTTGAGGAAAGAACATGGTACAGATGTACAAGAGCATAAGGGGTATGGAGAGGATGAACAGACAACAGATTTTTCCTTAGTCAAAAAATCAATAACAAAGGGATACACTTTTAAAGCGAAAGGCAGGGGATTGAGAGAGGTTTTGTGGAATGTCTTTCGAACTGAGAGGGTAGTATCAATCTGGAATGCGTTGTCTAGGAGGGTGCTTGAGGCAGGGAACCTCACAAACGTTTAAAAAAAGCCTTTGGATATGCACTTGCTGGCACTGACGTGATCGGTCTGTTTTTCATTGCAGGATTCTTTGCAGTGGCAGCCATGAACACTCTGGTATATTCTGAAATGATCAACAATGGCAGTTGCTGCTTTGTTCCTTTGACTGTACTCAGTAAGTGGCTACATTACAAACCAGCATCATGTCATGCAGCGTCAGCACTTACTCAACCAAAGACCGCCTCACCATCTCTGGGAACATCCAGGGTAATTCACATGCTCTGTGCAAGCACTGTCCAACAACAGCACTGATATTATTCTGGCTGTTTGTCACCATTATTATTGTCACAGGCATAACTTGAGCACAGCATTTCCTCCAATATAATACAGACCCTTATCAATAAGAATGTTATTACTCTGAAGCATAATAAATTATTTCCCAGGTATTCACTTTGACAAACAGCAGGTTTTCCTGTGTTTTTTTTTGCCAGTTGTTTCTCACAGAATTCACCCACCCCAACCTTTTTACACTTTAACATTTCCTTGTGCACTATCTCCCTGATCTCACACACCTCACTCCCTCACATCCCCCACACTCTCCATTCTTATTGATGAATCTCTGAAAAATCTGTGCCTCACCTCGATAATTTATTCCAACTCCCAACTCACATTTTGGACTGAATTGATTCCTTCTCTCGGCATGGTCATTAAACTGGCCGTGCCTGATGACCTATTCACCTCGACCTGCAGGTTAGAATGCTATGCTTCTCGGAATTTTCGTGCGTGTATCTGTTTGGCTTGTCCTAGATGGACGTGCAGATGCAGTCGAAATGGTATACTTTCTCATCTGTATGGAAGGATACTAGTGATAGTGGGTTATGTCTGTTTTTCTGGCTAGTTGTTGTTCATGTATCCAGATGGCTAGTTTTCTGCCTGTTTTTCCGATGTAGTGCTTGTTACAGTTCTTGCAAGGCTTAGACTTCCTGGAGCAGAACAGACAAATATGTGAACTTATTGCGATGCTCAGAAGTATGAAAAGATGTAAAACAGGAGTACTCCGTTTCCATTAGTTGGCATTACAGCATTAATGAGTTCGAATTTCAAGATTATCAGCAAAAGAGCCAGGAGTGAGATAAGGAAAATCTTCTTTATTGAGGGTGTTGTTCGGATTTGGAATGGACTGCCTGGGAGAGTTGTGTATGAGCCAGACCTCTGTGGTGGGCAAAAGTTGTTGGAGGGAATCCTGAAGGACAGGATGTACATGTATTTGGAAAAACAAGGATTGATGCGGGATAGTCAACATGGCTTTATGCGTGGGAAATCATCCCTCACGGACTTGAGTGAATTTTTTGAAGAAGTAACAAAGAAGACTGATGAGGGCAGAACAGTAGATGTGATCTATATGGCCTTCAGTGAGACGTTCGACAAGGTTCCCCGTGGTAGAATGATTAGCAAGGTTATATTTCATGGAATACAGGGAGAAGTAGCCATTTGGATACAGAACTGGCTCAAAGGCAGAAGACAGAGGGTGGTGGTGGTGGGTTGTTTTTCAGACTGGAGGCCTGTGACCAGTGGAATGCCACAAGGATCGATGCTGGGTCATCTATTTTTTGACATTTACATAAATGATTTGGATGCGAGCATACGAGGTCCAGTTTGTAAGTTTGCAGATTACACCAAAATAGGAGGTGTAGTGGACAGCGAAGAGGGTTTCCTCAGATTACAACAGGGTCTGGACCAGATGGGCCAATGGGCTGTGAGGTGGCAAATGGATTTTAATTCAGATAAATGCGAGGTGTTGCATTTTGGGAAAGCAAATCTTAGCAGGAATTATACACTTAATATTAAGGTCTTAGGGAGTGTTGCTGAACAAAGAGACCTTGGAGTGGAGGTTCATAGCTCCTTGAAAATGGAGTCGTAGGTAAATAGGATAGTGAAGAAGGCATTTGGTATGCTTTCCTTTATTGGTCAGAGTATTGATTACAGGAGTAGGGAGGTCATGTTACGGCTGTACAGGATATTGGTGAGGTCACTCTTGGAATATTGCGTGCAATTCTGGTCTCCTTCCTATCGGAAAGATGTTGTGAACCTGCAAAGGGTTCAGAAAAGATGACAAGGATGTTGCCATGGTTGGAGTATCTAAGCTACAGGGAGAGGCTGAACAGGCTGGGGCTATTTTCTCTGGACCGTCGGATGCTGAGGGGTAACCTTATAGAGATTTTAAAAATTATGAGGGGCATGGATAGGATAAATAGACAAAGTCTTTTCCCTGTGGTGAGGGAGTCCAGAAATAGGGGACATAGGTTTAGGATGAGTGGGGAAAGATATAAAAGAGACCTAAGGGACAACTTTTTCACACAGAGGGTGGTACGTGAATGGAATGAGCTGCCAGAAGATGAGGTGGAGGCTGGTACAATTGCAACATTTAAGAGGCATTTGGATGGGTATATGAATCGAACGGGTTTGGATGGATGTGGGCTGGTTGCTGGCAGGTGGGACTAGATTGGGTTGAGATAACTTGTCGGCATGGACAGATTGGATCGAAGGGTCTGTTTCATGCTGTACATCTCTATGACTATACAGGCGTTCCTTGCTTACAGCCGTGTTCCAGGCAGAGAGTAGCTAGGCGACCACGAGGAATGGCAAAGGGAACAGGCAGAGAGTGCAGGAATCCCCTGTGGTCATTCCTGTCGAAAACAAGTATATCAGTTTGGTTACTGATTGTGAGTGTTGGGAGATGGGGAATGGGTTTCAGGCAGTGACCGTTCAGGGGAAAGCAGCAGTAGCCAGATTTGTTGCACTGCAACTGGCTCTGGGATAGGATAAAGATAAACAGCGCCTTCGAGATAGGAGATTCGATTGTAAGGGAGACACAAACGGGAACCCAGGATGGTGTGTGGCCTCTCAGGTGTCAGGGCCCAGGAAGTCTCTAAGTGGCTGCTGAATGTTCTCGGCGAGCGGGGGTGTTTGAACTTCTAGAAGTCATTGTGTACATTGATACATATGACACAGGTAGACAAAGGAATGTGGTCCTACAGAGAGATTACTGAGTGCTAGGAGAAAAGTTAAAAAAAAGGACCTTGACAGTGGTAATCTCCTGATTACTTCCAGTGTCATGAGGTAGTGGAGGTAAGAATAGGAGGATATTGCAGATAAATATGTGACTAAAGAATTGGTGCAGGGGGAGGGATTCGTATTTTTAGATCATTGGGAGCTTTTCTGTGACAGAGTTGACCTGTTCAATGGGGACTGGTGGCACATGCACTGGAGTGGGGGGGGGGGGGGGGGGGAACCAAAATCTTCGCAGCCAGTTTTGCTAGTGCTACAAGGGAGTGTTTAAAGGAGATTGGCAGGAGGTGGTATCCTGAAGAGCTGGGAAGCAAATGTGAGGCTGGAAGGAGATACAGTATTCAGAATAGTACGTTGAAGAGTTGATCAGGCAGGAATACGATAGGGAGCAAGGAATGTCTACGGATTAAATTACACTTAGTTCAATGCAAAATTATTAACAGGTAAGGCCCATGAATTTAGGGTGTGTTTAGGTAATCGGCGCTGGATAGAGTAGCTATCACAGAAACATGGCTGAGGGATGGATAGGACTGACAGCTTAATGTAACAGGGTAAAGTGCATTAGGAGGGACAGAGATGGTGGAAAGAAGGGAGGGGGTTGCATTTCTGATTTAGGGGAGTACCACAGCAGTGATCAGAGATAAAATAACTGGTAAATCATCCAATTAGGCTTTGTGTGTGGAAATAAGAAAAAAAGAAGAGGATGGTGACATTAATGGGGTTGTACTATAGGCCCCCAAATAATCAACAGGAATTACAGGAATAAAAATATCTAGAGAGATTGGGAAGACGTGCAGGAACATTCAGGTTGTCATAATAGGGGTTTTAATTTTTATAACAGACTGGAACTGCCAGAGCATTGAGCCATTCGATGGCATGGAATCAAGTAGGTGCGTCAGGAAACTTTCCTCAAGCAGTATGTAGAGGGTCCTAATCGGGAAGTGGCAAAATCTGACCTACTCTTAAAAAAATAGGTCAGGACTGGTGAGTGAGGTGACAGTAGATGTGCACTTTGTGACCAGTGACCATAGTTCTATTAATTTTAAAGTAGTTGTGGAGAGGGAAAAAAATTGGACCACACATTCTAGTTCTAAATTGGGACAAGGTTAATATTGCTGGACTCAGACAGGAGTTTGCAGGGGTTGATGAGAGTCGTCTGTCTGCAAGAAAAGGGAGTTCCAGCAAGTGGGAATTTAAGATCTATATGTTCCTGTGGGGGTGAAAGGAAAGTTGACAGTAATGAGGAACCCTGGATAGCAAGAGATGTTTAGGCTGTGACCAAACAAAATATGGAGGCATGGCTCAGGTAGAGGCAGCTAAAATTAAGGAAATCCCTGGAGGTGTACAGGGGATATAAGAGTTTACTGAAGAAGGAAATCAGGAAGACGAATAGGGGGTATGAGATAACCTTGCCTGAGAAGATCAGGGTGAATCCCAAGAGATGTTTTAAGTGTAATAAAGGAAAAGCAGTAACCAGAGAGAGAATAGGACCCCTCAAAGACCAAAGTGGACATGTATGTGTAGTACCATAATGGATAGGCGATGTCCAAATATTAAATCTACAGTAGTGAGTAAGGTGAGGCTTTCTTTTTAATGTCTTACGGTCTCTTGATTAAATGGTTAAGATATGAAACATAAGCATTAAGTTATTCTCGGGCAGTATTTTTCGAGCAGTAAGACTGTGCCTTTGTCTTGGTCTGTAGATTAAGGCGGAGAGATGGCCTGTTGTAGAGTGGCGTGCTGTTCTTGTCGGATCTGGGAGATTAGGGAGAGTTTCAATGATCCTGATGATTATGTCTGCAGGAAGTGTGATTGCAAATCCTATTGGAACGCATGGATTGGTGGAGGAGTGATTAAAGGCAGCGAGGAATTGACAGGAGCCGGGGGGGGGTGGGTGATCGGTGGCAGTCTGAGAATTGCAGGATACTGCAGATACAGTCAGGTAGATGATTACCTCCAGGAAAGCTAGGAGGGGCAGGTAGGTACGGCATGAGTCTCCTGTGGCTATCCCCATCTCAGACAAGTATACTGTTTTGGAAAATGTAGGTGGTAATAGACTTTCAGGGGAATGTAGCACTGACAGTCAAGTAACTGGTACTGAAACTGGCTTCTAACATAATGTGAGGTATATCTAGTTCCACATGATCGATGGTGATAGGGGACTCTCTAGTCAGGGGCACAGTCTGCCATTTCTGCAGCTGACAGTGAGACATCAGAATGGGGTGATGCCTCCCTGGTGCCAGTGTAAAGGATGTCTCTCAGAGGGAGCAGAATATTCTGCAAAGGGAATCTAACCAGTGGGAGGACATGATACATTGGTACCAATGGCATAGGAAGGGGAAAGCATGGGGTCCTGACGAGCAGGGAGATTTGCTCGTGCCATTCTGGAGGCATTAAACTAGTGAGGGAGTCGGGGTAATCCTAAAGAGATAGTGAGAAAAGAGGTGAGTCTGTGGCTGGTGCTGTTCACCGGTCAGACTGTCAAGGCAGGCAAGAGCAAGTCACAGAATGAGGTGCGACGGACCAGTTGCACTGCATTTATTTCAGTGCAAGAGACCTGACAGGTCAGGCAGGTGGGCTCAGGGTATGGTTTTGAACATAGCACTGGGATATTACAGCAATTACAGAGGCATCACTCAGGGATGGTAGGACTAGCAGCTTAATGTTCCAGGGTATAGATGCTATAGCAAGGATAGAAAGGGGGCAACAGAGCAGGGGGAGAGGTGTTTTTGATTAGAGATAACATTATGGCTGGGCTTCGGGGGATATTTCTGGGAGTAAATCCAGGCAAGTTATTTGGTTGGTATTGAGAAATAAGAAAGGGATGACCATCTTACTGGGATTGTATTATAGACTCTCTCCCAATAGTCAGCGGGGAATTGAGACACAATTTTACCAGGAGATCTATGTTATCTGTAAGAATAATATGGTTGCAATGATAAAGGGTTTTAACTTTACCAACATAGCCTCGGAGTGCTGTAGTGTTAAGGGCTTGGATGGAAATGCATTTGTTCAGTGTGTCCGAGAACATTTCTGATTCAGTTTGTAGGATGTACCTTCTAGAGAAGGAACAAAACCTGACCTGTTTCCTTTATACATTCACAGGATGAGGCTGTCACTGGCTTGGCCAGCATTTCTTGCTGCGTTTACCCAGAGGGCAGTTAAGAGTCAACCACGTTGCTCTAGGTCTGGAGTCTCATGCAGACCAGACCAGGTAAGGATGGCATTTTCCTTCCCTAAAGGTCATGAGTGAACCACATGGGTTTTTTCAACAATTGACAATGGATTCCTTGTCGTCACTAGATTATTTTTTTCTAGATATTTATTGAATTCACGTTCCCAAATCTACCGTAATGGGATTCAAACCCGGGTCCCCAGAACGTTATCTGGGTCTCTGGATTAACTGTCTAGTGATAATTTCACTCCGTCATCGCTGCCTCTTAGAAAATGAGGCAGGGTGAGTGACTGAGGAATCAGTGGGTCAGCACATCAGCACCAAAGATCGTACAGTATTGTGGCTCAGTGGTTAGTGCTGCTTCCTCAGCTCCAGGGACCTGGGTTTGATTCCAGCCTTGGGCGACTGTATGTGTTGGCACATTCTCCCCAGTGTCTGTAAGGATTTCCTTCGGGTGTTCTCGTTTTCTCCCGCAGTCCAAAGATGTGTAGGTTAGTTGGATGAACCATGTTAAATTTCCCATAGTATCCAGATGCAGTATATGAGGTTTTGGGATGTGCAGGCAAATCTCTGCCTGATGTGAAAAGATCCCTTTGGGGTCTTGGACAGAGGTCAGAGGGAGATGTGGCCGCATGTTTTACATCTCCCGTGGCGGTAAGGGAGGGTCAAGGGTGTGGAGCGTGAGTTGGTGAGAGGATGTGGACCCAAGAAGGGAGTCGCAGAGGGAATGGTCTCTGCGGAACACAGATAGGGGTGGGGAGGGAAATATGTCTCTGGTGGTGGGGTCTGACTTGAGGTAGCAGAAATAAGAGGTTAATGTGCTACATCTGGAGAGTAGTGGGGTGGAAGGTGAAGATGGCAGGGTTATATTCTTTATTGTGGCTGGAGGGGTGGGGTAAAGGCAGAGGTGCGGGAAGTGGAGGGTATATGTTGGAGGGCATTGTTCATCAAGTCGGAGGAAAACTATGGTCCGTGAAGTAGGCCTTTCTGGGATGTCCTGGAATAGAATCCAAAGAGATGAAACAAATATATCACAGGCAAAAGATTAACTGGACCAGACAATATGACCCCTTAAAGGTCAACAAGGCTACTTATGGAACTACAGGGGGTGTGAAAGATATGCAAATATTTCACGTCATTTTTACTGGAGAAGTATATAGAAGCTCGAGAGATTGGAGAAATAAACAGTGATAACTTGAAAAGTGTCCATGTTACAGAGGAGGTGGGACTGGATGTCTTAAATCCCATCAAGGTGGATAAAGCCCTGGAACTTGATCAGGTGTATCCTGGAACTTCCTGGAAATCTAGGGAAGTGATTGTTGGGCCTCTACTGAGGTATTTGTATCGTTGATAGCAACAGGTGAGGTGCCATTATTTTAAAAAGGTGGTAAGGAGAGGCCATGGAACAAGAGAACAGTGAGCCTGAAGTCTGTGGCAGGCAAGTTGTTGGAAGGGATTCTGTAAGGCAGACTGGTTAGCAGGGTTAGATAACATGGAATGCAGGGCGACTAACCATTACAAAAGTACCTTGAAGGTAGGAGACAGAGAATGACGGAGGGTTGCTTTGTGTACTGGAGGCCTTGGAGCAATAATGTGCTTCAAGGATGTATATTGGGCCCTTAATTAAATGACTTGGATGTGAATATATGAGGTATGGTCAGTAGGTTTACAGAAGACACCAAAATTGGAGGTGTAGTGGACTGTGAAGAAGGTTAGTTCAGAATACAACAGGATCTTGATCAAATGGGCCATTGGAGCAAGGAATGGCAGACTGAGTTCAATTTAGATAAATGTGAGATGTTGTATTTTGGAAAGGCAAATCAGGGCAGGACTTATACACATAATAGTAACCTCCTGGGGAACGTTGCTGAACAAAGGGACCTTGGAATGCAGGTTCATAGTTCCCTGAAAGTAGATTCACAGGGAGGTGGTGGAGTGAATGCAGCGTTTGGTACACTCCCCGTTATTGGTCATTGCATTGAATGCAGCTGTTGTGACGTCATATTGTGGCCGGACAGGACACTGATTAAGGCCCTTCTGGAATTCTGTTGTCAATTCCAATCTCCCTGTTCTTGGAATAATGTTGAGAAACTTGAAAGAGTTAAGAAAACCTTTGCAAGGACTTTGCCAGGGTAGGACGGTTTGAGCTATTGGGAAAGGCTGAATAGGCTGGGACTATTTTCCCTGGAGGCTGAGAGGTGGTCTAATAAAATCATGAATGGCATGGATAAGTGAGCGGTCAGAGACTTTTTCCCAAGTTCGGTAGGTCCAGAACTAGAGGGTACAGGCTTAAAGTGAGAGGGAAAAGAAGGGATCTAAGGGGCATCTTATTCATGTTGAGGGCATTGCAAGTCTGGAATGTACTGCCAGAGGAAGTGGTGGAGGCTAGTACAATTTCATCATTTAAAAGTCGTCTGATTGGGTACATGAAGAGGGTGGTTTTAGAGGGATAAGGGTGAACCGCTGGCAAATGGGACTCCATTAACGCTCTCCGTTATTGGTCAATGCATTAAATATAGATGCTGGGATGTCATATTGTGGCTGGACAGGACAATGATTAAGCCACTTCTGGAATTCTGTTTTCAGTTTGAATTTCCCTGTTCTGGGAAGGATCTTGTGAAACTTGAAAAGGTTTGGACAAGATTTACAAAAACGTTACCAGGATTGGAGGATTTGAGCTACAGGGAGAGGCTGAATAGGCTGGGGCTATTTTCTCCGGAGATTCAAAGACTGAAGGTGACTTCATAGAGATTTATAAAATCACGAGGGGTGTGGAAAAGGTGAGCAGCTGGGGTCCTATTTCCTCAGGTTAGGTGGGTCCAAAACTAGTGCACCTGGATTTAAGTTGAGAGGGCAAAGCCTTAAAAGGGATCTAACTGGCAACGTTTTCAAGCTGAGTGTGGTGTGTGTGTGGGAGGGGCTACCAGAAGAAATAGTGTAGGGTGATAAAATCACAACATTTAAAAGGCTTCCAATTGGGTACATGAATAGGAAGGGTTTTGATGGATGCAGGCCAATAGATGGTAAATGGGAATCCATTAGTTTAGGATTCCTTGTTGGCACGGATGAATTGGACCGAAGGTCTGTTTCTCTGATGTTAATAAATTAAGATGCATTCCTCTCTTTTGTGGAGAGCTAGCTGAAGCATAGATAATTATCCTTGGAGCTGAGAAGGTGAAGCAGTGATTTCGATCTGGTGCAGATTTGATTCCAAAGTTTTGAATTTGCAGAGAGAGAGGAATTGTTAACACTGTCACAATTTTTAGTAACTACTTTCAAGTAATTGGCAAATAATACTAGGTGAAAATGTGAACACTATTTTACTCAGTAAGTTCTAAGCATCTGGAACAGTCTGAACGACACAGATTCAGCAGGCATTCTCGAAACGACTTGGAATTTTACTTTTTAAGGAAAGATTTGGGGGAATATGGGCACATGGGAGTGGACTTGGGACAGATTTGCAGCATCTCCAGAGGGGGAGAGTACAGCCCCAATGGGCTGAATAGCCCCCAGGCCCTGTGCTCTGTGATACTGCCCCATTCACTGTGAATGATGAAGCTAATCCCAGTGCAGAGAGAGGGATTAGCCGTCCACTCTCATGACAATTGTGCCCGGCTGATTGACGGCAGCTCCAGACCAATGGGAGTGAATGAGGGGTGTGGCCAGCAAGACGACACCTGTCCATGAGCTGGGTGCAGTGTCACTGGGTGGGGGTGGGAGAGACAGCAGAGACTGGGACAGAGGCTGTAGGACCTGAATTACAAACTCCCGGTAAATTAAAACCAAAAGAACTGTGAAAGACATAAATTAGAAACAACAACCAGGAGGGTCTGGAAAAGGTCTGGCAGCATCTGTGATGAGAAATCAGAGTTAAAGTTTAAGATCCGGTGTCCCTTCCACAGAACAGATGTTACTGAGAAAAAAAGTCAGTTTATTTGCAGAAGAATGTGTGGGGAGATGATAAAAGGAGTAAAGGATAGGTGGGGATAGAGTGAGAAGGACAGTTGGATAAAGGATAATGATCTGGCTGGGGGAGGGTGACTAGCTGTTCGTGGAGACTGTTAGTGGCTAACCATAGGTAGTGTGTAATGGCAGGCTGTGAGAACAAGGCCTGGTGTGTGGGGTAGGGGGCTACGACATGAGGTTGTTAACCACTAACTGTCTGCGTTGTAAGCTGTTGTCCACATATATCACTCCACGATTAGAGCTGCTGAGGATACAAACCTTTGGAATATGCTCTCGAACCCCCTCTCTCTGCCTTAAAGATGTATCTAAAAATCGTTCTCTTTAATCAATGTTTCCATCATCCGTGAAGCATTTTAGTAGATTTGTCAATATGAAAGGCTCCATACAATGCAGGTAGTTGTTGTTATTGTCTGACATCAGGAGAAACAGGGATGAGCCCTCTCTCTCTCAGATACCTGATGAACAGCAGCAAAAGCAGGGAGCACTGTGCATGCTCCAGCCCACAATGGGCCTCGGATTCTTGATGTTAATGGGGGAACGGGGGCTAGAGGTGCTAGTTGTTGCTTCAACTAATCGGAGTGAATGAGGGGCGGGACAATACTCAACCACGTGATAAACTTCACTGACAGCACAGTGATGTTGTGACCAAGGCATTGGAAATGTATGAAGGTGCAGGGCAGGGGAAAGGAAAGACATATTGACCAGGAAGGGAAGGAACTTTTCACGGTATGGAATGAGAGATTTTACAGAACTTAGTGTATATTGTACAACACAAATTTGAAAATCCAAATTCTGTACCATTTTCCCTCCCTATTATGCATTTTACACTCCCTGAAATATCAACTGTGTGGTTCTCTCTCCACAGATACCAGTGATCAGTGCCAAAGTCCCATTGCCTGTGGAGAAGGTGATGTTTGACTTGCTGTACAGCTGCAGTTCGTGTGGTGAATGTGCTCCCACAATGTGGTTGGGTAAGTGCTGTTTTAGATTATTCACTCAGCGACAGTGAAGAGTTGACAATGTATGTGCAAATCAAAAACAGTTTTTTTTTATCATGTTTACAATTCCACAGAAATACTATTGAGAGCTTCTGACATAAGGCCACAGATGGGGATATTAGGTCAGATGATCAAAAGAATTGCCAAATAAACAGGTTTTCAGGAATAACTTAAAGGAGGAAAGCAGGTCTGAGAGGGTTATGGTGGGAATTCCAGACCGTGTTGCCTTGGCAACAGTAGAAACAGCCAGACAGGTGAAGCAATGAATAAACACATCTTTGGGAGTCTGAAACAAAATGAGTTGTCGGGATCTCACGGGTTGTGTGGTGCAGGGAGACAGGGATGTTCACAGCCAGGAATTACATCAAGGGTCAGAATTTTAAATTATTGCTTGTTGATGGATCAACAAGTTTTGGTGCAAGTGAACACTTGGACAGTAGGGTTTTAGATACTCTTGAGAGTATCTTGGCCAGATATTGACCCCTGGAAACAGCACTGTGCACGCTTCTCGATTCTGGAAAACAACTTCCTCACAGATAATGTTACATTCCCGCTCTCATGGCTCTTTTCATTCCTTCGGCTTCTGTTTTGCACGTAATCCGATTCAATAGATCTTGTCACTGTGTCATTTCTTTCCATGTGGTCAGATCTTGTGAACATAATATCACAGTGGGATTGTAAATGCTGGAACCAGTCGAGACTGTCCGCTGTCCCATATCGAATTTATCGCCAGGTTGTGTAAGATAATGGTCTGAATTGCTTCCTTCTCTTCCCTGTCACTCTGGGGTGATGTGAGCTTGAAATCTATGATCTGAACTGCAGGGAACGTGGAAAAATGTATACACATCAGCTGCATGAGCGATGGGACTCTCTGCAGTAACATTCCATGCTGATTCAGACAGCAGAAGCCTCCCCGTGACTTCGAGAAGCACAGACACTGTTCCCGAATAATGGGGAGAGATTCAGTCTTTCCTCGCAGTTCTGCATTTTCTATCTGTCTCAGATCGCATTATTTGGATAAGGGTTCCGAAAAGAAGATGATTTCTTGTGCATGCATGATCTCCATTTTTTACACCTTTCCAGAATTTCTATACTTCCCACTCCCGCCAGACCCCTACCCCGCTCCACAAACCCATGTTTGATAGGGAGCTGAAGACCGCGTTCAAGCTGCTCTCCACCAACACTGCGTGACAATGGAAGGTGAGTTCGTCCAGTTATCAATGAAGACCGCCCTGTTCTGGGAAAGTAGCTAGTGCAGCCTCCTGGGAGAAGCGAGTCAGAATGGAAAGGACCTGTGTTGAAAACTCTGTGCTTTTTTCACTCTGAAAGAGCAGAAATTGCCTTAGTTAACCAAAAAAAACTCACCTGATTTATGGTTATCACGTCTGGCGCCATTCTGGCTCGTTTGTCTCGGGTGTGATATTGCCTCAGACAGGTGACATACGTGCGAGAGGTCTCAGGTTCATCTTGGGGATGAGTCTTCAGATTTTGCACACTACTTCATTTTTGACTGAGAAGACGAAATTTCGATGAGATCGGGTTCAGATAAAGATTTCAAAGCTTGAAAACATACACAAACAAGTTCACGAACCGCATCTTCCCGGCCGTTGCTGCTCTGAGAAATGGATTGTCTACCTTGAAATAATGCTGATCTTGCCAATGTGGATATTGCTGAGCGCACGTCCTATACGTAGTAACCTGAATTCCTGAGTCTGGTCAATTTTTACTTTTCTCACGCTGTGATCTGCATGTCCTTGATTACCATGATCCGCCTTTACCAATCGCAAACAAAGCTTTCCACTGTACTTCGGTCCATGTGATAATCAATCAATCAAAGCACAGTCATTTCATCATTGTGTGGAGCCAGCAGAGGGAAGGAGGGCTGCATGGCCTCAGTCTGCAGTGTGACACATTTTCTGATGCTGATTGAAATTGCAATTAAAACAGCAGAATTGGGGAAGTTACAGAGTGGTTGTATTGACACAGCTGGGACACATCTGTGCCACGGTGTATCAGACAATAACAGTGAAGACGTTTTGACATCATCCTCGAAGGTACATGCTACAAAAACTTGAAGACTGCGGGAAACAGCTGTGGTCAGCGATAACAGAGCGCCCAGAGGGATCGTGTTGGGCGCATAATCCATAAAATTAATGAATGAAAAGCATCCTCTGCTCGATGACAATTCCAGCTTTCAGTGTGTGCACTGCCACTGCCAGAATTTCGCTATAGCAGTGCTCCGCTCTTTGCATTACATATTGATGAGCCTTTTACGTCCTTACACTCTATGGTATCTGAAATAGATACACCCGCCACATTTATACATTTGAGGAAACACATGTCTGAAGTTATGGAAGAACTACTTGCTGTTCTCTGTCGGTCTGTTATGACCTGATTCGCAAAGTCACTTGCCTGAGCTGGGAATACATTGGCGAAAGTGAGAGAAATCAGTTGTGGCGTGTACCTAGCCCATGACGCCTTGCAGTTTTTCCCCACCTGTGTCACACAGCAGGGTCCTCCGGCGAAATGAACAGCCGTGAATGATATGTGGATCAATATGTTGGAGACAGCATTTCGACACAGACACAGTTTTCTATTATTAGAACAAGCACCACGAATGATGAATAACCTCAGAAAGAAGCAAGCGATCGAGATTTGCCGTGGACTCGATGGGTTGAACGGCTTCTGTCAGCAAGCGAATGACGTCACATGTCTCTGCCGTCCCTCTCCCTGTCTCTGTGACAGAGTGGTTGAGGGATAAAAATAATGGCTAACTTTTCATCCTCCCTTCCACTTTGGACTACCTGCAGCCCCGCATCTCCTGGCTGTGGGGCTGGTTCTCAGCGAGTGATGGTTTCATTTGGGGTCACTTCACCTGGGATTTGGGACTCAGATGTTGACTGATGCCCGATTGCAGCAAAGAAGCCGACGCCTCTGAAACAAAAGCCATTTAGCAAGATTGTTCTCCGAAGATTGATTCTGAAAATCAAATGTGCAGCACAAAAATGCACTTATTGGTATTTTACTGAGGGAAGAGAGTCCACAGCTCATTTCTTTCTTTCCCACCAGCTCAGCATCTTTCTCTCTCTCTCAAATAAATGATATTTGGAGGAAGTTCGCAATCAAAGTTGCTAAGTTCCAGCGGCGCTCTTGCACCTGGCTGTGCCCGGGAGAGGAAGCTTCAGAGCATATCCGCACTTACATCCTCTCATAATGCCTGCAAGTGGAGGGAAATGGCGGAATACTCTGCCAATAGAGACAGCTCAGTCCACGGGTATGAGATAAACAGCACCGTCCCGGTGGGGACATTCTGCAGATCAGACACACTCCACTTTATCATTCAGATCATACCAGAGTGAGAGCGCTAGAGAAGGCCAATCGGTCACTCGTACCTGTGCCAACTCGGGAGTTACAAAAGATTGGTGAAAGTGGAAACACGAGTGATTTGTTCACGTTTCAAGTGTTTTCGTGAAGCAGGAAGTAGAAGAAGATACACTGAGAAGCGATCTGACTACAGGAACAGCAAATAAGTTGTACAGTGCAGAGGAGAGCTTTGAAGTATTGAATTCTGGTTTATGGGACGATCATGGTTTCACTAGGCCACGCTGCTACAGAAGGAACTATGTCAGTGTCTCTCAACATTGTGATATCACAGGCAAATGTCGCCATAACATTGCAGAAAATTCCTTTTTTCAATGTGAGGGCAGTCCATATGTAAAGTAGCTTATATATCAAACCCGTTCACATAAATAATTCCACTGCACCGCAGTGTATTGTCTCCCTTCCACTTTACCTGTCATTGTGCCTGCACTGAAGGGCTTTACTCCTTCTGTGTGTCTTTTACAATCTGTGTGATGTTGGGCAGTTGTATTGACCCATCTTCTGACAGAACCTTCCACTTCACTTCAGCCCGCCCTAACTTCGCTGTCTGATCCCACTCGCTTTGTTTAGGTGTTAAGCGCTCGTCTCAGATCCAGCCTGCCCTCAGCCAAAATAAATGGAAGACTCAGTCACACTGTGATCACTGCAATCAAGGGATATCTTCACACCAACGTCATTGACAATTCCAAAGATAAAGTTAGGACTACAGGTGCTGGAGATCCGAGTTGGTAGTGTGATGCTGGAAAAGCACAGCAGATCAGGGAGCATTCGAGGGGCAGGAGAATTCAGTTTTCAGGCTTAAGCCCTTCCTCAGGAAAAGATTTGTGAGTTGGGGCTGAGACATAAATACAAGTGGTGTGGGGTTGAGGGGAAATAGCTAGAAAGCAATAGATGGATGAATAGGAGGGAGAACATAATAGGTCAGAAGTGGCAGTGATGGAATGGGTCGAGAGGGCGGTGGCAAGTTGAAGGCTTGTGTTTAGGGGAAGGTAAATGACGAAACTGTTCAAATTCACATTTTTCCCGTGTGCTGTTCGAGAACCTAAGCCAGAATGTGTAGCGTTCCTCCTCCAGGCGTTGGATGGTAAAGGTTTGGCAGTGGAGGAGGTCCGGACCTGCATGTCTTTGACGGGGGAGGAGGGAGAGCTGAAGTGTTCAGCCACGAGACGGTGAAGTTCGTGGGTGCAGGTTTCCCAAAGATTTTCTCGGAAATGATATGCAGGAAGGTGTCCTGTCTCCCTGATGTAGAGGAGACCACACTGGGGTCAACGGATGCAGGAGATGACATTAGTAGCTGTACAGGTGAATTTGTAACGGATGTGGAATGATCCCTTCGGGCCTTGGTTGGAGATGAGGGGAGTGGTGTGGGTGCTAGTTTCATACCTCCTTTCGTGGCAGTGAAACATGCCACTAGAGGGTTGTGGTCTGGTAGAGGGAAGTGTGGACATGAAGAGGGGGTCGTGGAGGGAATGGTCTTTTCGGAATGCTGGCAGGGCTGGGTAACGAAATATATCTCTAGTAGTGGTGTCTATTTGGAGGTGGCATCAGTGGCAGGATATGATGCGTTCAATGCGGAGGTTGGTTAGGTGGAAGATTAGCACCAGGAGGTTCTGTCTTTGTTGCGTTGAGTGGCGTGGGGTTCAAGGGTCTTGGTGTGTGAAGTGGAGGAGATGCGCTGGACGGCGTTGTCAACCACGTGGGAAGGCAATTTATGATGGTGCAAGAAGGACACCAACTGTATCTTTCTGAGTGTAATTGGTCATCCTGGGAACACATGTGGTGGAAGCGGAGGAATTGGGAATAAGGAATGGCGTTTTTACATGAGATAAGGTTGGAGGAGATGTCGTCTAGATACCTGTGGGAGTAGGTGAGCTTGTACTATATGTCTGTAATTATTCACTCGCCAGAGACGGTGATGGAGAGGTCCATGAAGGTGAGGGAAGTTGCCAAGATGAGCCGGGTAAATTTGAGGTCCGCGTGGAAGCTGTTGGTAAAGTTGGTGAGCTATTCAAGCTCCTCGTTGGAGCACCAAGTGGCGCCAATGCATTCATCGATGTAGCGGAGGAACAGGCGGAGGATAGTGCCTGTGTAACTGCGAAAGATGGACAGTTTCGCGTATCTGACAAACAGGCAGGCATACCAAAGTCCCATGCGGATACACATGGCTACCCGTTTCGATGGTGGACGTGGGAAGATTGGAAAGATAAGTTGTTGATTGTGAGGACTAGTTCAGTCAGGTGGATGAGGATGTCTGTGAAAAGGTACTGGTTGGGATGGTGTGAGATTAAGAAATGGAAGGCTTGCAGACTTCTGCCATGGCAGATGGATTTGTACAGGGACTGGATGTACATGGTGAAGATGACACGTTGGGGGCCAGGGAAACGAAATTCATGGAGGAGGTCAAGTGGCTAGGGGCGTCACGAATATTAATGCACATTTCCTGGACTGGGTAAGTAAGATTGTGACGAGGTAGGAAGAGATGATTCAGATGGGAGAGGCGGAGGCTGAGACAATAGGTCGATTGGGGCAATCGGGTTTGTGAATCAAAGGAAGTAGGTAGAATCGGGGAGTGCAAGGTTCACGGACAATGAGGTTGGATGTTGTGGATGAGAGAGGCCCAGAGGTGGTGAGATTGCGTATAGTCTGGGAGATGATGGTTTGGTGATGGGAGGAGAGGTCGTGATCGGGGTCAGTAGGAGGAGGTGCCTGCGGGTTGGCACCTGGCTTCAGCTTTGTCCCTCTGCCCGACTCACGAGCCTAATTCCTGATGAATGGCTTATGCCTAAGTCGTCTATTCTCCTGCTCCTCGGATATTGCCTGACCTGCTTTTCCAGTACAACACTCTCTACTCATTCATTACTATTGTCTCATTTCACACTATCAGGTACACGCTGTATGTTTGATGCTCGAGAACACTGTTCTCATGAACTATGACAAAATCTGCCAATTTGAAACAAAAACAGAAATTGCTGTAAAATCACAGGTGAGCAGGCACCATCTGTGCAGATGAATCACAGTTAACGTTTCACATCCACTGGGTCCGTCTCTCCACAGATGCTGCAAGACGTCCTGAAATTTTCTAGCATCGACTGTTTTTGTCTGATTTTCAACATCGGCAATTTTTTCATTTACGTTTTCTTCTTTTCTGCCAATATGATTTGGCTAAAGATTACGTTAAATGTTTTAAATATAACTGCGATGGAATGGCCAGACTTTACCAGTCTGCTACTTTTATTTGGTTCACATGACCAATGCCTTTCCACTTGTTCACCGCACCCTACAGCTAGACTGCATATAAATTGACAAAATTGTGGCATTCTCTCGGATTGATAATCAGGAGCGAGATTGTTTGAAATTGTTCAAAACGTAAGATAAACTGAGAGAATACCGGATATTAAACGGGAAACTGAAAGGGAAAGAGAGAACAGTGAATGACAATTTTTTGACAAAACTGAAATGTAATTGCTTCAGATTCAGAAAGTGTTTTCATCCACAAACATATCACAATGTGGAATGTAATATTTAGGAGAGCCAATGCAAGCAGATTGCAAAATCTTAGTTTTAAAGTCTTGCTGCAACTGTTTTGGTTTTAATGAACGCACACATGGCATTCAGTGCTGTAATGATCCCCTAAACTGGAGAAGGAAACCCTTGCCTTCAAGAATACGTCCGGAATGTTCACTGATTCATCCCAGTAATGGCAGGACTGTCCTCTGAAAGCGTATGAATAAAATCATTCAATGTTCCATGGAGTTTCGAATGAGTGGTGAAGAGAATGTCTCCATTCACAAATTAATCATTCAGTCGAATTCAATACAGGGACCCATGAAATGATGAACACATTGAAAAAGAACATGGACATACGATACACAATAGCTACGACAATTACTATGTGAAAACTTTTGATTTCAGATCCACGGTGGCCTTTGGTGATGACATTTACTGTCCAGAACCAGTCTGCACTGGAATGATTGGAGACACACTATGAAGTATATGAACTTGAGTCGCCTTTAGAAATAGCTGAGGCTCACTCAGGGCACGGGGAGTTAGAGATGCTGGCCTTACAAACCTTTCAAACATTTCGTGGAAGAATAAAGGGAGTGATAGATAATTTTCGATCCTATGGAGATGATGTTCATGAACTGGATAGATAATAATTTACCTTATTAGAGTTCATACATAGTGACGTCACATTTAAAAAGCAAAGAGTTCATAGTGCAACTGTAAAATCTTCAGGTCACCCTCAGTGGGAGCATTGTGTGTAATCCTTGTGCTCAGTCTCCACCAAAAACATGTAAAGAGATTAGAAAGGACACTGACGCTGTTTCCTGGATAGCAAGATATTAGAAAGCCAAGTGACATTGTTTACTGAGACATAAAAATATCAGAAAGGATGCAAACAGGATTATGGAAAGAATGGGGGAGTTTCTTCACGAGATCTGGAAATGCTGGAGCAGACATATCCAAGTTTGACGTCAACAAATGAGATTTTCACATAACGTGAGGTTTGAATGACTAAATCAGGGAAATCCCCTCTTTCGAGTGAATCAATAACTTTAGTTAGAGTTTCAAAACCATTAGTGAATGAGTAAGAAAAGTTTGAATGAGAGTTTCTTCCAATCAATAGAGTTAGTTAAATCGTGAACGACTTTCCAGAAATAAAACGTAGAAGCTGATTTCACAGTGTTTTAAAAGATTCACGAACAAACATACAAGGAGGTAATTGACCATTGAGAGAAAGTCAGTGTGGTTGCGTAACAATTTCGAATTTGGTTGACTTCAGACACAAAGACATTTCATGAACACGTACAACTGATTACGATGGAATAACAAATGTTCATGGATTGGTGAAGTGTGGCGTGTTATTCAAGGTGAAACTCTGTAAATGGAGCTGATGTCCTAAAATAACTGCAGACAGAAGTTATATCCGAATGAGTCGGAATTGAATCGTCACTTGGATTTGCAAAACCTACTTTAAAGATTCGACCACATTCACATGATATTATGTATATTTCGTACATTCTTTATTCCACCCAAGAAATGCACCAAGAAGACTCTGTTATTTTGTATTGTTAACCCTCTGTACTTCTCTGCAGCACGCCATTGAAGATAAAATATGCTCAGGCCAAAATTCAATTCAATACAATAGTCAAACGGTCCTATGTGATTTTTCTTTTTTGATTATTGCAATAACCTTTGCGACTTTGCAACAAAATGCGTAACATGAAACCAGTTCAACATATATTTTCCCGAAATTTAACGCACTGCACATGGGAAACGTTATCCACTTGCTGAAAAAAATCACCTTTGGCTCTCTCTCCACACATGTCTCTTCATGTTTTAAATACTTGCAGTATGTTTGTTGATCAAGGAGTCATTATGCAGAAAAGGTCATTTCTCAATCCACAAACATGGGTATTTTCCTATAAACTTGGCTTTGCTCAATATCACCTTCTATCCATACCCCTCAAGACAATGAATAATTGAAGCTGCTCCATGTGAGGCTCAAACTTAAAACTTCGGCACAGCACAGCCCACTATACTGGCACAGAGATACCATGCACTGTCACCTGCATCACAGGAGCAACACATTAACGCTTACCTCCACATTCCTCGTTGTACCTTAAAGTTTGAGAAACCGAATTTCTCTGATTCCATGGCTAGTAACGGGGATTAAACGATCATCTTCACCAGTGGTTCTGACCCCGAGTGAGGAAAATGGTGAGCTACTCATTGCAAAGATGGGTAGATTTTTGAAATATATAATTTCAACATTTGCATTCACTAACCAATGAACATTTTATTTTGTTTTTCATCTGTAGAAATGTTAAAATCTTCATCTTTAACAGACTCAATGACAGATCTCCATTGTGTCTCTGGTATCAAATTCCAAAGTGTAAACCCGCTCTAAATTCTTCCACCGCAGTCCGCTTTTTGGTAGTGTTCCTGTTGTGGGAAATGCACTTCCCCGTGTGTCAACTGCTGCTCCCAGCATTCTCTCTGGTACTGCACTCATTTTCCTTCTGACACTTGCTCACTGGGTTGCTGTGATCATAATTTGTGTTGCATGGCCTAGGAAAATTATACAGCTCAAGGTATTTGCATTGTTGAATTCAATCGTCTGTTTAGTCTTATTTAGGATTTTGAAAGTGTCTGTTCTGTACAGAAGAGCGTGTCAAAAACATCTGAGCAGAAGAAAGGTGTTCCGAATAATGACATTGAGCACTATGCACTCTCCTCCAGTCTGGAAAACAATTTCTCACTGGCAATTTAATAGACAATAGAAAGTAGGTGCAGGAGTAGGCCATTCTGCACTTCGAGCCAGCACTACCATTCATTATGATCATGGCTGATCATCCTCAATCAGTATCCTGTTCCTGCCTTATCCCCATAACCCTTGAGTCCACTATCCTTACGATCTCTATCCAACTCTTTCTTGAAGGAACACATCCTTCTTACTCGGGTTCTTCATTCCGTTGACTTCAAATCTTCACAGAATTCAACAGACTTTGTTACATAGTCTTTTCGTCATTTTTTGTTCAGATCACTGTGAGCAGAGTGTTACAGTGGGAATGCCGTTGCCCCACAACCCAGAGGTCAGACCATAGTCTTGGAACCGTACTGTGCTATTTAGCATTTCACCAGACCAGGGAGAAATATCTGCTGTTCTGCATAATTTACGCAATTCACTTATTCATAAGTTCATACACTTACTAGTATATGTGACGCGGTCGCCGAGAGGTTAAGGCGATGGACTGCTAACCTATTGTGCTCTGCACGCGTGGGTTCGAATCCCACTCTCGTCGCTGTTTTCACTGCTGCTATATTTGAATTCTCACACCTGTCTTATTGAAATTGGAACTCCAATGGTCAATTTATATGCATCGACGCTATTATAAAATCTCAAAGAATAATTTGAGTCAGTTGCTTAAACTGCATTGAAACGTAGATCTCATTGGGATAATGAAAAGTAACGCGATTTTCTTTTTCAAGTCAAGCTGCTGTGAGCTTTTATCGTATGAAAGAGATCCAGGAAAACCAAAGTACAAGAGATGCGAAGTGCATGTTTATGTAGTGGGATTCTTAATGACTGATTTGTCAAATGAAATCTGGAGCAGGTTGAGTAGAAGTGATTCATGTTGGTGAGAAGAGCACAGAGACAGCACAAAATAATGGAAATATTTCAAAAGGGGCAGGGCGTGGGTGTTGGGGTACCGAGAACTGGCTATAAATGCACAGTAGAGAATTGCAGATATGGGTGCCATGCATGGATGCGGAGAGACTTACACATTGGTCTCTGTCTCGCCCGTTGCTCTCGCCATTGATGAAGGCTGGACACAAGACACAGATAAACACAAGATGTGGGGATCAAGCTCCAAAACGTTATGCACACACTGGATGCATCACATTGAACTATGAACAACTGGAGAAGTAGCATGTTCTCTGCAGGGACTGAACCTAAACTGTGGATCAATAATCGCAAATTCATGCAGCATTAGCATGAAAAATTATTTAATGTGTCTTTATACACATGTCATTAATAGACGTTTCGTTCTAATACCCGTGTCATTGAAAGAAAAGGACACCACATGTCAAGATGGATGACAACGTAACAAAGTTTGCTTTGAAATTGAGATCCATTTCATCATTGTACACAGTGGACAAGTTCATTTTAAATAATACAAACCACATTCCCTCACCTGGAATAAAAGTGTGATTTCATTACAAACATTGCCCTTGCTAAGTGGCAGTTACTCAACATGAAAAATATGATGTAATTTTTATTGAGCATACATCAATTAGCACCATTATCTAACTTCGGATTGACTGCAATATGCACATGATAAACAATATTTAAGAAAGAATGTCTTTTGGAAGTAATGATTCGGTGCTGACGAAAAATAATATTAAATTCACATGATGCGGATATTCCACCAATGGCTCCAATTGTGGAAATGGTCAGTGGGCACGATTTCTAAGTTGGTATAGAGGTGTGTGAGTTGCAAGGGTTGGGAGCTCCCACCTCATCTGGAGCAGCGTCTGCTCACATGGACCAGGGAGCATTGGGGCAGCAGGCTGGGAGATCCAAACTCACCTGGAGCAGCTTCTATTGACGTGGAGCAGCAGGGAGCATTGGGACATCAGGCTGGGAAATGCAGCCTCACCTGGAGCAGCCTGTATTGACATGAAGCAGCAGGGAGCATTGGAACATCAGACTGCGGGATCTTACCTAATTTGAAGCAGCTTTAGTCAACATGGAGCAAGGAGCTTTGTGAGATCTGTCTGGCAGCTCCACTCTCACCTGGAGCAGCTTTTAATGACAAGTAGCAGCGGGAAGCATTGGGACATCAGAGTGATAGATCCAACCTCAACTGGACCGCTTCTATTGACATGGAGGAGGGAGCATTTGGATATCAGACTGGGAGCACCAACCTCACAAGGACCAGCTCTTAATGACATGTAGCACCTGGGAGCATTTGGGCATGAGAGTGGTAGATCCAACCTCAACTGGACCGCTTCTATTGACATGGAGCAGGGAGCATTGAGGCATCAGACTGGGAGCTCCAACTTAAATTGGAGAAGCTTCTGTTGACATGGAGCAGCAAGGAGCATTGCAACGTCAGGTTGGGGGCTCCAACCTCACCTGGAGCTGCTGGTATTTACACGGAAAGGGAAGGGAGG